>NW_025953470.1:0-47150 GCF_018812025.1 Megalobrama amblycephala | reverse complement strand
TTCCTGCTTCAGCAACACATACGCACTGCATACGGACCGCACACGCACTGCAGACGGATTATGTGCGAAACAGGCGTGAAACGCTATCAAATCATACCAATCGTATTGGCCGGCAACATAAACCGAAAACTCCATATAAGCCGAAAGCTCCACTCTCGTTTGTCTCTCTTCCTGTGAGAAGAGGGACAATCTTTTGTGCTCGATGCGCACAGAAGAAGTTCGACTGAAGTGTTTGTATGTTTTTATTTCGTATGTTTATTTCGTTTATTTTACTTCAGCAGCTGATGAGAGTGTTGTGCTGTTTGAGGATGCTTTGTCTTTTGCATCCTCAATATCGGCAGTCTGTGCTCTTTTACATTAGAGTGATTACATTTGGTTCAAAGTTTTTGACACTTAATCACACACATTACTTGTGTGTTGTTTGTTTGGGTGAGGAGCGCGCGTTCAGTTTTTGAGGAAACTGTTTGCTTGGAAGCATAGGCGCCGATCCCGTTTTCCCGCGGAAAAATACGATATATTCTCCATTGATTTAACCAATAAAAAAAATCGATTGGAGCTTTCAGACACGATCTTCACCCTTTTTATAGTTTATTTAAGGCTGTTTCAAACGTCGAGAGCGCATCTAAGTGATGCGCGAGCACAAATGGCTCTGTTCTCGATCATATCATGGATCAGATACATGCGCGCGCTCAAACTCAAACTCTCCTTGCATCAGATATCAGCGAGAGCACGACTCGCGACAACACTCGTGAAAAGAATGTGTTTTGGGGTCGAAATTGTCATCGGATACAGGTCCGTAGCCAGCCTATTGAAAGGGGGGGTTCTTTTTTCCAAAAGTGGACCTTTTTGCAGTTTTTCTCCTCCTTTTGTATTTAATTATGAGGTTCAAATACTTCATTTTGGTGACCTTTTATGCACTAATTTGTGCTGGATTAGCTTGTCTGCTGGTATTTTAACGAGCATGCTTTTTGATGCACCTAAAATATTTACTGCATTGATGTCAAATTGCTTCCTCATGTACCATTTTTAATATATATATATATATATATATATATATATATATATATATATATACACACACACACACACACACACACACATAGCCTACATATAGATAGATAGAATGCCAAGATCAATCGGTAGTTATTGATTTTTTTTAATAGAACGAGACACAAACCTTTTTTCTTTTTTCGTTTTTGCTCCCATTTATTTTCACACATTGATCACACAGTGCATACAAAGTTTAGTCCCAAGTGCGCACAACTGGAGAAATACACGATTACCTTTGATTTCGTTAGATAGAAAAGAAGCAGGGCTGTGCGTAGGGTTTTATATTTACCGAGGTCACAAAATGTATTATGCTAGGGGGCTTCGGGGGCATGCTCCCCCGAGAAAATTTTGATTTCCTTGGTGTACATATATGCATTTTAAGACGTTTTAAGGCCAACAAATTGGATAACAATAGCTTTAAAACCACGTCAACAAATACATGCATGCACAGTTTTGAGGCAGCTTTAATCGCATGTTTGGTAATTTCATGACTTCATTTACATTTTACGACGGCGCATGCCCGTAGTTTCTTTAGCGCTTTATTTAAGCTATAATAAAGTAATATGCAGCGCGCGCCGGCGCATTTGCTCGAGCAATTCTTGGGTTCATGCTTCGAGCGCAGTAGGCTATAGCCTAACGGCTGATTGGAGCTTTACTGATATAGCCTGACAACATCTCATCTGACCGCAGTTCACTGTTGTTCAACTGAAGCTACCTTTTCCGCGCTCGTTTGACTTGCGCCTGGCGCTGAGGCGAAGTCGGAATGCGCGTCTGAAAAGTGTCCCGTTCGTTGTGGTCGTAAAGAGACAGTTCTATATAAACGCAGCGTTTTACTTGGCGATGTTTTAAAAAATATTTTTATTTTTGGTATTTTTTATGCTCTGTTGGTGGTTTGTGGAGTAGCATCACCTGAGGGGATTAGACAAATGCTGAATTAGAGACGGTAAAAGTGAGTGGGTCCAATTTCATTGGTCTTTAAAAGTGGGTGGGTCTTGTCCCACCCACATACAATGGTTCCGACGCCCATGTACAGACATAACACTCTCACATAGGCATCGTAAATCAATATACTAATTATTCCAGATAATTTACCTCAAGCGGTCTGCTTTGAAGTTCTCAGAGGAATAAGACGCGCACCGAAGGAGAAGCATTTCCATTGGCTCCAGTCTGCCGGTATTGGCCAATCACAAAAGTCGATATTGCACAGCCAATATCACTGAATATCCCACTATGTTTTATTATTATAATTACGCTACGTTTATATGGCTATTATATTGTAGACTATTGAGTGGATAAAATATAGAAATCCTTTTAATTAAAACAATATATATATATATATATATATATATATATATATATATATATATATATATAACCCCTACACCCCATCATTCAGAGGCGATGCTTCTTCACCGTTGCTTTGAAAAAGTGTATTGCGCGAACTCTCTCTGAACTGCACGAGCGGCAAACACACGTCCAGCTACAATAATGTATCATATTAATTTGAAACAGCAACCCAGAATATTTGTCACAAGCACTGATTAAAACAATGATGACAATAATCACATTAAAAAAAAAAAAAAATTCTGGACCTTTGGCAGTGAGGGCGGGTTCGTTCGAACCCCTAATGCAAATGAAACATCCAGTTGACGTTAATTTGAGTTAAATAAGCTAACTAGTGCTAAAACGTGTTGTTTTTGAAATCATGCAGACGAACGTTGTGGCTCGTGTAAGTTAGTCTATAATCTGTCGCTTGACTCTTCTTTCCAGGGAAATCACTAACATAAAGCACACAAACATGTCCCTGCTCTTGATATACAAACATTAATGAACTTCTTTGAACTTTGTGAGGAAAAAAACTATATGAGGGAAGATTCGAACCACTGATAATTAGAGCACGGCTGGACCTCTGACTCTGTTAATAAAAGTTTTACCACGAGACTATCAAGGAATACAAAATTCTAACGCGGATTTGTCTATAGTATAATATGGATGTAATTGGGGGGAGGGGAGGGGGGTGATGTGGGGCACTGGGCACCCACCGGCAGAAACATAAATCGGCGCCTATGCTTGGAAGAATCGTTTTTTGTTCCGCATCTGTTTACATCATGTATTTTATGCAGATTTTGAAAGTTCTGGTCTTGCTTGTATATGGCAGGACATACGCGGCAGCAGATTCGCTCTTTATTATGTGTTAGATCAGGGTACGCGAGCTGCTACCAGGGGGTGCGCGAGAGGAAAAATGTAATGGCGGTCTGTTTTTTTAAGTGGTATTTTTCGATACAATAAAAAAACATGAACAGTAAACATTTCCTTTGTAATCGCTTTTATTTTAAATAAAAAACTATAATTTATTAGTTTGATAGAAACGTAGAAGAAGACAGCTGTTGTCTTCTTCTACGCCAGTGGTTCTCAACCTGCGGCCCGTCACAAATGTAAATGCGCCCCGCGATATGCCGACCACAATTAAAAAATTAAATTATAGCATTACAATTTATTTTAGTTTTTAAATTTAAATTGAAGTGAATTAAATCAATATACATGAGCTATAATGTTTTATTTGTCATATAAAATCATTTTGGTGAGCATTTATTATTTTCAGACATCAGGCAATGACGAAATCACTTACAAGTGCGCACTTTGGAAGAATTCAAACAGTTGCCATTATTTTTGTAAATTTAAGCCTCAAAATGGTCAAATTTGTTTTTAGAGGAGAAAAACTGAATGTGGAACATACAAAGAAGGAACACATGCAAACAAGAAGAGTCGCAGCATCAGCAGTAAAGGTAAGAAGAATGGAAGAATCAGTTTGCTGTTAATGAGCGAGATGGGCAGCCTTCCTGTTTGCTCTGTAGTAAAGTACTAACTTGACAAGCAAAACCTACAATTTCAAAAGACTGAACTGTGAATTCGATGTGTTTGTTTGATATATTTTTAATCAGTAAAAATAACCGCAAAAGCGCACCCGCGGCTGGAATGAGCCCAACTCGGCCGCGCGCTCGCGGATCCGATGCTGCGCGAGGCCGGGGATTGCGACGTGACAGAATGCTTGATATCGTCAGAGATTGTAATTACAAGGCGCTCAGTGTTGTTTGTAAAAAGAGCTGAGTAACATTTGCCTAAGGCGTTTGTGTGATTGTTTGGTGGCTATGGACTACTTGCACTGAGCCTCGTGACGCACATCCGGTTTGAAATATTACGGCTCAGTTTCCGGTTATATATATTTTCAATGCGCCGTTATCACATAGATAACTAAACCCCTCTTAAAACGAGAGTCCTCGGGATGATTTTAAATTCCAGACATATTCAGAGACAAGAGAAGAGATTCTGATGATTACCGTGTACAGACCTTTCCAAACTCAACGGAACTTTAAGTTTTAATCCAACATAAGCTGTGATTCTTTCACCACAGGGTGTCAGCGCTCTAATAGTGATTGCGACGCTGCAGTGTGAGACTTGATAAATAAGATCAGAATGAACATAATATTTTAGTCTCTATTCTGTGCCATTTTTTCTGACAACTATTTATGTAATTCACACATTTATGCCAAAAATCCTAATAGTCAAGGTAGTTGCGCTGTCATTGCGTTATTCTTTAAGATTAATTAATAACACCGTTAAAGCAGTTATCACATTCATTCAACTATTTCAAACACTGGAATAAAAGAGCAGTTTTCACTTTTTTTTGTTTGTTTGTTTTGCCATCGTGATAATGCGTTGTCACCCATCGTTACACTTACCATAGTAAAACAATGCACTTCCTGTGTTTATCAGTCAAATTCATTTAAATGTAAATTTAACAGGTATGAAATATGATGATTAAGAGAAAAACACTGCTAATGAGAAGACGAGCACTTGACGGCGGAAGGTTAGTGGGGAAATATATTTATTTATTATTCAGAATGCGCATTTGGAAGGGAAATATATTAATAAACATTTCAGCAGGTTGAAGATAATTAATGTTAATGCAGAGAATATGATTAATTGTTTAAAAAACATTTTGCAGCCCTAAAATGTAGTAATAATATGCGTTTTCACAAGAAGCTCTCTGTATATAAGTGCGCTGAACGCTGACCGGAAACGCTCGAGCCGTAATAAGTAGAAAGCGGAAGTAGCTGTGCAAGTAGTCCATTGCGATGCTGTTGAATAGAGTCATACAGTCATACAGAATTAAATAGCAACTTAAAGTGATTCTATAGACAAATCCGGCGAAACACGGAAGTAAAGCAGCGCCGCCATTACTGCGTGCCTTGCTGCTAAGGAAGTAGCAGAAGTAGCGTGTTGGTCCCGTAGGCTGTAGCAGATGTTAGCTATATAGTTTTTTAGTACGTATGCTGTCCAGTGATGCCGGGCAGAGCGTGTTGTGTGGTTGGTTGTTTTAACAACAGCACAAAACTACAGGCCTGGAATAAAACCGTTTGTGTAATCCACGAACCTTTGTTGCACATTGACTGCCCATGTTTACGGCCATACGGATTGCACAGAGTTCCTGGTCGAGCGGAGGACCAAGATGTGCGTCAAAAGTGGATGAAACACATAAACCGAGATGGCTCATCGCATGCCAGATGATTAATAAAATAATCTTCAATACCTGTAAGAACATGTATTTTATTGCTACAACTGGTCGTGGCTAAGGCCATCCTTAAAAATATTTTGGTTTGCCGTAACAGCCAAAAAAATAAAAAAATGGTCGGTAGGTCGTAAAAAATGTAAAAAAAAAAAAAAAAAAAAAAAAATTATTGCATCACATTAAGTGTATTGTGATTGTCAAAACATTTTAGTAACTAAGCTGAATTTTATTAGGTTTAGTGACATGTTACAATGTTTACACGGTAAGGCTACAATTTCTGGTAAGCTACACTTTTTTATTATTTTTATTCAATAATTATCATTTAATTATTATTGTGATTTGATTTAATATTGACTCATTTGGATAAATATTAGCTAGGCTACACAAGGTAGGCATTAATTTTTCTCAAGAAAAAAACAACTACAACTTACAACCTAACTTAATGCTGTAAACATACAGAGAGCCCTATCAGCTGGCAGTATTATTTAAAAATAACAATTTAAATATAATGCATTTTTATTATAATAACAACTTTATTTAATGCTATAAGTAAAAATATAATAAAGATGTAATACAGTACACATATCAGCCAAAACAGGTTCTGTGTGAGGGGCTGCTAGCTGACAGCGTTCGGTCATTTCTGAGATTTACCTCAGACGAAGGTAAGTGTGAATACATAAATCCATTTTGAAAAACATGTTTACAAGAACATAACATTATACGTCGTTTGATGTTGTAATATTTTTTAATCTGTATTTCTAGCATGTCACATTTACAAGCACCAAAACGGTATTTATTGTTTGAATTTCGTAATAAAATTGACAGAATCTGAGAGCTGAGATTTTTTTCTATCATAAGTAACCTGCTCTGTCTAGTCTGTCGGTCTCTGTGTCCTCTTTACTTCGCGATTTTTCTGTGCGTGAGAAAATGGATGTGTGGCGTGAGAGCGTGTGAAAAGCGTCAATTGCGTGTGTCTCACATTTTATTGCATTTGTATTAGCTGTTTGAAGAGTAAAAAAAATCCGTGGGTCTTAACGCAATTACAATCGTCAAGTCGGTCGGACTAAAAGGGGAAAAAAATAATTAATTTGGTCGGTCCTAAATTGACAGGGTCGGTCGGGTTATGGCAAACAAGAATATTTTTAAGGATGGCCTAATAATTATTTGAAACTTAAGCTTGTGAACATATTAGCAACACAGCTAGTAATGAAAGCGTTCGGTTTTATTGTTGTCATCAATTAATACACTTCTTAATTACATTACATTACATTTTTACATTATTACTTATGTTGTCAATAAATTACCTTTATCTGTAAGTTTTGGCCACTGCCTGACATCATCTACCCATGTTCCCTTTCACCAGACATTTTCTTTAATGAGCAGGATGCGCTTTAATTGAAACGTCATTAGAGGGCACCGGCAAGTGTCACACCGTCACACTTCGCAGGCACGCAGTAATGGCGGCAGGCAAGATGGCGGCGCCCATAGAGTTCGCGGCGGATTTGTGTATACAGTTTGTGTGTTCATTGAGCAATACTATCTGATTATTATTGTAAAGCTAATGTTAGCAAGTTAGTTTTTATTTGTTATTTATTGTGTGCAACATCTAGGTATAATAATAGTATTATCTGCTAATACCATAACATTAAATCTGATTGGTTTGCATTGGTGACGTCATATGTAAATTATATGCGGCCCGTGAGACTTGCACTTGGACCATTGTCCGGCCCATTGGGAAAAAAAGTTGAGAACCACTGTTCTACGCACTGCTGTTCTTTTATGCACTGCAGGCTAGCCTATTTCTGCAATGTTTCTTTTACGCGGCTGAAAATAACAGTGCTTTCTGTTACTGATCCTGTGTCTGTCACTCGTCCTCTTAAAAGTGGAAGCTTGTGCGTAGCTTTGTTGCATTATATTGAAACTTTGTTGATGTTGTTATTGTCATGCGTGTTCTGGTTATTTGCGTCTTTATATAGCGATAAAACAAAGCTTTGTTGCGTTTTTTTTTTTGAAGTGGGGATTGGGGGTGCGCCAACCCGGTTGGGACATAGAAGGGGGTGCGCAGGAAAAAAGGTTTGGGAACCGCTGTGTTAGATTATTATATATATATATATATATATATATATATATATATAAAGTTGGGACACTGTACAAATTGTGAATAAAACAGAATGCAATGATGTGGAAGTTTCAAATTTCAATATTTTATTCAGAATACAACATAGATGACATATCAAATGTTTAAACTGAGAAAATGTAGCATTTTAAGGGGAAAATAAGTTGATTTTAAATTTCATGGCATCAGCACATCTCAAAAAAGTTGGGACAAGGCCATGTTTACCACTGTGTGGCATCCTCTCTTCTTTTTATAACAGTCTGCAAACGTCTGGGGACTGAGGAGACAAGTTGCTCAAGTTTAGGAATAGGAATGTTGTCCCATTTTTGTCTAATACAGGCTTCTAGTTGCTCAACTGTCTTAGGTCTTCTTTGTCGCATCTTCCTCTTTATGATGCGGCAAATGTTTTCTATGGGTGAAAGATCTGGACTGCAGGCTGGCCATTTCATTACTCGGATCCTTCTTCTACGCAGCCATGATGTTGTAAGTGATGCAGTATGTCGTCTGGCATTGTCATGTTGGAAAATGCAAGGTCTTCCCTGAAAGAGACGACGTCTGGATGGGAGCATATGTTGTTCTAGAACTTGGATATACCTTTCAGCATTGATGGTGCCTTTCCAGATGTGTAAGCTGCCCATGCCACATGCACTCATGCAACCTCATACCATCAGAGATGCAGGTTTCTGAACTGAGCGCTGATAACAACTTGGGTTGTCCTTGTCCTCTTTAGTCCGGATGATATGGCGTCCCAGTTTTCCAAAAAGAACTTCAAATTTTGATTCGTCTGACCACAGAACAGTTTTCCACTTTGCCACAGTCCATTTTAAATGAGCCTTGGCCCAGAGAAAATGCCTGCACTTCTGGATCATGTTTAGATATGGCTTCTTTTTTGACCTATAGAGTTTTAGCAATGGCGAATGGCACTGTGGATTGTGTTCACCGAACACAATGTTGTTTTCTGGAAGTATTCCTGAGCCCATGTTGTGATTTCCATTACAGTAGCATTCCTGTATGTGATGCAGTGCTGTCTAAGGGCCCGAAGATCACGGGCATCCAGTATGGTTTTCCGGCCTTGATCCTTGCGCACAGAGATTGTTCCAGATTCTCTGAATCTTTGGATGATATTATGCACTGTAGATGATGATAACTTCAAACTCTTTGCAATTTTTCTCTGAGAAACTCCTTTCTGATATTGCTCCACTATTTTTCACCGCAGCATTGGGGGAATTGGTGATCCTCTGCCCATCTTGACTTCTGAGAGACACTGCCACACCGAGAGGCTCTTTTTATACCCAAACATGTTGCCAGTTGACCTAATAAGTTGCAAATTGGTCCTCCAGCTGTTCCTTATATGTACATTTAACTTTTCCAGCCTCTTATTGCTACCTGTCCCAACTTTTTTGGAATGTGTAGCTCTCATGAAATCCAAAATGAGCCAATATTTGTCATGACTTTCCAAAATGTCTCACTTTCAACATTTGATATGTTATCTATATTCTATTGTGAATAAAATATAAGTTTATGAGATTTGTAAATTATTGCATTCCTTTTTTATTCACAATTTGTACAGTGTCCCAACTTTTTTGGAATCGGGTATATACTTATGTATTGGGGCATTTAACTGGGAGAGAGTAAAAGGCGATATGCTAAAGCCTCCTCTCCCCTGAGCCCCAGATAGATCATGACTGTGGGTGTCAGCCCTCTCTGGGCAGACACTGGGCCGCCTTGACAATACCCTGTGGTGAGTGAGCTAGCTTCCTCTCATTTGAGGGTCTCTATTCAAAGCTACCGTGTGTTGTGAGCCGGCCTCCTTTCTTTAGAGTTGTTAGGGTGAAGTCTCCACTCCATTGAGCTCCAGGGAGGTCATGAGTGCATGTGTGTTGGCCCTTCTTTTAGGGCTGTCCCTATATCTGGCCTAGGTTAGTACTTTAGGAGTGTCTTTTAGAAAGAGACAGTTATGCTGTAGATCAGTGGTCGCCAACCCGTCGATCGCGATCGACTGGTCGATCTTTATCACTGTTCCAGTAGCTCGTGAAAATAACAGTTTTATATGAGTACAAAAATACATTACATTTCTCCAGTCTTTGTACTGTATTTTTCTATTTATTTTTATGTTATTTTCTGGGGCTACTGGGACAGACAGATAAAGGTAAATAGCCCACATTATGTCTGAGGGTGTAAACGGCAGTTAACAAGAGGCCAGAGACGCTGAAGACGGACGCGAAGAGGAGAAAATTCTGTAGCAGGCAGAGCAGCTCACTGTTCACGATGCTCGAAATAGAGGAAGAAAATATAAATATTGAATTGGGGGCGAGTGATTATGAATTCATCTCTAAAAGGAGACCAGTCTTCAGGAAGATTTCGATGGCAATGGCATTTTATTTTCCTCTTACCTCCGAATAAAGTAGCTAATTATTAGCGCATTTCAGCTTTGTTTACAGCGGTAACCAAGGAAACGCTGTATCACTGCTGCTCCATAAGCGCCACCTGCTGTCAGAGAGTGAATTTACGTCCCATTCAGCCTGCTGTTTTTGTTTCATGCTTTTTTTGTGTGTGTAGCATTTATAATTTCACAAAGATAAAGTCAGACTGTTCTGTTTTTGCTTTAAATCTTGAAATTAAATCTAATTCAAATAAAAAACAACTGCTCATGCAACGTGCGTAGCATCTTTGTTTGGATTGTGATTAAAAAGCAATGGTTCCCTCTAATTTGAAATGGCTATGTATTTTTGTTTATTATAATAATATTAATAATAAATATCTGCAACCAGTATCAGAATCAGCCAATTTGCTTGTAAAAATAAATAAATAAATCAGAATCTACATTGACCACAAAAAAAATACTAAATACAATCTGGGCTGTCTTTTTCTATCAAGTAGATCTTGTCTTTCAAAAAGGTCGAGGTCAGGGATCTTGGGCTTAAAAAGGTTGGTGACCACTGCTGTAGATTTTCCTCCTCCTTGCATGCCATGGCTTGGAGTAGGCTACTCCTAGGTGAGCCTCTCCAGCTTAGGACTGGCAGCTAGTGATCCTAGTATGCCTCCTCTCATTGTGAGAGCTGTCCCCAGCCAGGGCCCGCCTTCTGCATTAGGCTATTAATGTGAGTAGCAGGCTTTACAGCCTCCTTAATTTGTTTAGGTCGAACTGGGGCTCCTCTTGATCTTAGAGTAAAAGCGCTATGCTGAGCTTTATTTCCCTAGTGGTGTTAGGCACAGACAGATAGCCAGGTGTTGTAGGTTTTTGTAGAAAGCCTCCCCGGTGGTTATCCTTGAACGTTGTTAGACTTCCAAGAGAGTAGAAAGCACTATGCTAAAGTCTCCGCTCTCTAGACCTTTGGTAGTAGCTTTATCTGGTCGAGTTTAGAGCAATCTCTCAGCCATAAGCTCCTTGATTATTATCAAGTCGCGGGGTCGAGTGTTGCAGGCCCCTCCTGTGGAATTTCATCCTGTTGTGGCCTCCATTGCTCCAGAGCTGAGCCCAGACAGTTGTTCTCATCTTGGAGCAAGAGTTTTTGCTCAGGCTTTCACCCTTGAGCCCTTTTTCGGGTTTAGCTCACTTTGCTCCCAGAGGTCTGTGCTCTGTGCGATAATGATGTAGGGGAACGAAATCACTGGGATCACTTTCAGAATGATTTTTTTTCCCAGCTGTTGAACAATAAAACACAAAAGCCAATCAGAATCCATTCAAATGTAAGGGCTTGTGCATTTAAATGGCAGACAACATTGTGGAGAAGTTAATCTTTTGATCTTTGCTCAGTCAAACTCCCTTTTCAAGGATACTTTAACACTCTGAGGTCTGAAAACGCGCCGGCGAGTTTTGCAGGTTTTTTTTCACATTGCAGCAAAACAGACTTAAAATACTCTGTCATTTTTTGTCATAGAGACATAAGTAATATATCAATTGAAACTATAGAATATCTTCTTTTATTTGTATACACTCAGAGTAAAAACAAAATGTTGTGCTTTTTGTAAAATAAAGAAAACTAACATGATGCGTGATTTCTCCTCTCCCTCTGAACGAAGTCCAATCTGATAGTTCTCAGAAAATGAACTGTAACTTAGTGAATACTAATCACAGAAAAATTAAACTTATGTCTAAAAAAACGTTAAGATGTCAGGTTTTAAACCATCATCAAGTCAAATCGAAAACAAACCTTCTGTGTTCATGTAATCTGTATGAAAAGAGAGCCTTGTCAGAAGTCCGTGATTCAGCTCATTATCTGCTAATGCGGCCACGCCCACGGAGCCAGCGCGATTCAGAGGCAAATTCAGAGGCAATACATGCATTCATCGTCTCAATCGTGTATTTATTGTCTTGAAAAGTGTTTATCTGGATGTAAAAGTCATGGTTAGCGAGCTCTAGAAGACATGCAGTTAGTTCCTGTTTTCTTTTCTTCTATAGATGAATTTTAGATGAGTTTTTGTTTCTTTAGCGCCCTCTGGCTGCAGTATGAATTGGAAACTCCATTCATGGAATAGCCTCTTCTTCTTTTAGATGAATTTGTGGACTAAAAATGCACAGAGAGCGCCCTCCAACTTCAAGTATGAATTGAAAACACCAGCGCTCATAGTAATGACAATGAATATTAAATAAATATAACTCCTCTGTATAGAAAATTGACATAAGCATATGAGAATCCAATATTTCTCCAAATGTGCATGCTTTTAAACTAAAAGCCTATATTCAGACTCTTTGCATCACAGAAATACATTATATTTTAAAGTATAATATAAAACCATTACTTTATATTGTAATAATATTTTTCTGTATGTTTCATATATCATGATGAGCTTGAGACATCACAGAAGGTTTTTTTCACAGCCTACCTGACTGAAATGCCTCATTAATATGCAAGTCATTTCAGCTCATTACTATGCAATTCTTTTGTCTTCTCAGGTGAGAATGGCCCATTATTCAGTGGTGATTCACGCCTCCACGCATACTGTGTTTCTTGGCAAAAAGTGTCTTACAAAAACTAAATCAATATATTGTTTTATATGAAGGAGTAGGCATAGGGATGCTCATTTCGGTTAAATTTCTCGACCGACAACCGACGCTCGTTATCCGATTATTAACCGTTAACTGATAAGATTATAATATTGTATAGCCTATATGATGATAATATGACATATATATGACATTAAATTAAAAAAAACAATTGACGAGTGTTCTGTCTTCCACGGGTTTATTTTAACATGCAAACAGCAGCATAGAACAGATAAACAACAGAACCTGGATTCACATTATCAAATTGTCACGCACCTGCAGCGTTTCTGACAACAGAAAAAAATAATTTAAATAAAAGGCATAAAATAAATAGGCCTACACTAAATATTTTTCACTTAAATGTTTAACAAATTAAGATGACAAAACATATTTTAAAAAAGTAACATGTCTACGTGTTGTGGGGTTAGTCTGGAGCGCAGCCTGTTGACCGTTAGACCCGCGGCAGAAAACACCCTCTCAGATGGCACTGATGTCCCGGGAATACAAAGATAACGCCGCACTAGAGTGGCCAGCCTTGGGAAGCGCCTTTCATTTACTTTCCACCATTCTAGAGGATTAATATCCAAAGAGGGCGGATCGTCTCTCATATAGATGTCAACTTCTGCTTCTGGATCATCACTCGATGCTTGTGGATGTTTGGTTCGCAGGTGATACTGCATTGTACTTGTGCTGCTGCTGTATTTTAATACCGCGTGGCATATTTTACAAGTAACTTCTTCACCCTTTCTAAATAAGCATATATGTATATATAGCATATTTTTCTTTAACCATGCAGCAAACAGCAAAAAAAAAACAACAACAACAACAACAACAAAAAACTTTAACTGATAGTATTAATCGGTTAAAATTCTTACTTTCAGTTAACAGTTAAACGGTCAATGTGAGCATCCCTAAGTAGGCAGCATAATTTTTACATAATTTTGAAGCAAAAACTCAGTAGTAAACACAGATTTACTATACTTTTTTTGGCCTTATTTCAGTGACTTAAGTTTTTTGTTTTTTCAATAACCACGCATAAATGTTATTCCTTCAAAAACACAAACATGTACATACATGTTCCTCACATATTATTGTAGCCTAGTTTGTGCTGAATACAGTGTAATGACACTTTTTCCATTAATATGTTTATGAACAACTGAAAAAAGCACAAATGTCAGGGCATGTCAAAACTTCTCCAGGCCCCAAATCAGCCTCAGACTCCAGAGGGTTAAACAGGCATGTGATCGGCTAATGACAAAAAAGGAAAACCGGACACTACTATTGAATAATTCCACATTTTGACTGTGACCCTACAGTATAGATAGTCATCAAACGATCTGTAACAGACAAAGCAATAGTGACAAAAACATTGTTACTCACACTTATTGCTGTCGGATACAATATAGTCATCACTGCATCAACTTTTATTTCAGTCTCTCTGAAAAGCCTGCGTCGAACTGTGTCTTGTTTAAAAACAAATCCAGAATTTCATTAAAAATAGAGTTCATCCAAGCTTTCTTAATGTTAGGATCACAAGGAAGGCAATGCAAAAGACTGTTTTTCTGCATTTACATGACATGCACTAATCAGTGGGCAGGGCTAAAGAGGCAATGATGCAGAAGTAGGTGTTGATTTTCTTCTGCAGAGGTAGATTTTTTTGTCACACTATGACATCATAATGTGATAATGTCAATCAAAATTAATTAAGTGACCAAATAAAAATAAGCCCATATTCTAGTCACTCCTTCAATGCAAGTCTAGTGTAAACAGCAAGTCATAAAAATTAACAAAAATAAATTTGGAAAAAAACAGGTTGACACATATGATGTTTTCCTCACAGAGAAAATTGTTTCGGAGGGGGAAAAAAAGCATGTTGGAGATGGATTTCCATCTGAAGACAGATGATTGCGTGTTTGGTGCATTGATGTGTGGGGTGTGAGTGAGCTGAACTGGCCTTCATGCACTACTTCGTGACTGCAGGACATTTCTCCCAGAAAGGTGCAAAACTTACTGAAGCAATCAAGGAAGAAGCAAAGCGCATGTTTGACAGGCCCTTTGCCCCACTGCCCAAATAAAGACTGCAGACATAAATGCAGATGGTTTAAATTTGCAGTGAAAAATGTGTTGGACGGCTCTAAGATGGTGAAAGGGCTTTTTCAACAGGACGTAGGGTAATTAAAACCCATGAGGCCGAGCGGCCCTGAGCTACCAGAGGAAAACCTCTCCTGTTTCGGCCTGTGTTCCAATCTGATCTCCATGCTTGTTTAATACTGAAGCAATATTATACTGCTGCCAGCTAAACCTGACATACAGACATCACATGTGCTGGAAATCAGATGGAGCGACAGCTTTTTTCACACGTATTTGACAGTTTGATAGAGGGTGACCATTTGGTTTTCATGAAATATTATCTTAAGCTTCTCATATTGTATCCAGTTGTTGGAACTCAGCAGATGTTCGGTTGTAACCAGGCCAAGTTATTTATGTCATATAAATATGCTACCAACTACAGCGTCATTCAAGTTATATATTTAACATTAATTAATATTAATCTTTATCCTGCTGGGGAAAAGAAAAGAAAAAATCCAACAGCAACAACTAAAACCTTAAATCAGCTTTTAATGTGGTTTACTTGTAACCTGGCAAGCCTGGTGCTCAACTGGTTTAGCTAGTTATATGATCTCCCAGCCTGACAAGTGGCCAAAACACCTCTAAAACCACTAGGACAGTCTTGACAGACCAACAGATTTTAAGCAGTTTTTATCTGTTTTTTCAGCAGGGTAAAGAAATGTTCCAGGTTCAATACAAAACATGTAACATCCATGCCACTGAAGATAAATTGCGACTAACTCAGATAAAACAAACAAAAATCATGATTTCTTACAATCAGTCTATGGGGCAAAACAAGCACCAGAAAATTGGTTTTGAACGTAGAGTAGTATTAAGCTGTATTTCCTGTCATGACCACCACATCAAGTCATTAAACGCGGTATCTCACAAATCATGAAAGGATACAAAGACAGGAGCTTAATTTAAAGGTGCAATAGGTGATTCTCTGCAGAAACATTTTTTGGTATACTGGCTGAAAGTCTCCTCACATCCTGAGAGCAATCACTATGTTAAATGGTCTAAATGTATTTTTATAAATATATATCATCTGTGGAAGGCATAGGACCATAAAATGTTCATCTAATCATTCTATTCGGTACGAATGAAATAATACGATATCCTATGTCAAGGTATGTTTCTCCCTGCCTTCCATTTGGTAGGGCTCATCCCTATGCCCTAATCCCTTTGAAAGGGTTTACCCTCCGGAGTGAGAGCTTCAAAGGGGTGAAGGGTGTAGGGGTCAAAAAAAATCTTTTTTGGAACACATTTCTGCGTCATCTTAACGAGACAATCAAGGAAGCACCTCTGTCGCACATTTTGTACGCTGGCTGACCCCCCAAAAACAAAGATTGTGCAAGCTGCACCTTTTGTCTAATGTTAATTTACTTATTTATTTATTTTTGGTTTATTGCACCATATTGTATATTGTTTCTGTGAATTTTAAACATTTGAATGGACTGATAAAGGGAGCTGTAAAGTATTTTTGTTGAAGTACAATGTCGTTTTGACCATAATAATATACCAAATCTAACTCGTATAAATATAATACTATACATACAATATAATACTATAAAAATACATACATACATTTAAAGGTAAAATCAAACTCCGAGCCTCCTGTACCCATTCTGTGATGCCAAACAACTTCCCTGTGCAAAGGATCATGGGGGCCTTCATCCTTCATGAAATCCTTCATTCCGAAGGGTCCTTTGAAGTTGCCAGTTTTGAGCACTTCGGTTTGGAACGACCCTTCAATATGGTGGCCATGATTGTTTTCACTCCTAAGTGCCCTTTGGAGGGCGATATATCCCGCCTGGAACACATTGTTTCTTTTAACGTACCCTCGCACACCCTTTTCGCACAGACATCATACGTCATCAGCGCGACCACGTTTCATGCTATGCAGAGTTTATACCAAGCGTGCCACACGAGTCCTGAAAAGTGAAGCCAAAATGTCTTGATCGCAAATATTTTTCTTCCAAAGATGGTTTCTGTCATTTTAGGCAGTTTTTATCACGCTGATGTTAGTTAAAGTGTTCATTCTTTAAATAAGTTTGTTTTAAGTTAGTTATTTGATGCTATAAAAACACGGGTTTTGACATCATGATTGACAGCTGAGATTACTGCTTCTCTGAGCAAAGTCATCACTTTAATTTCTACATTTCCAGAACTGTTTATTTTACACCGATATAATGTGTTTTTCTGCAGTGTTAACTGATTCTGCGGGAGTGTGGGCGGGACCTTGATATCGCGGCTTCACTTCGTGCACTTGGGCTGTTTCTCAATATGCGTTCTTCAGCAATCTTGCGTCATTGTGTTCTTGCTCTACGTCATCATCAACCGTCGAAGTACAGTTCCAATTCTCAAGAATGCAAGAACAGAGGACGCATGAAAATACCCGGATGTGTTCTTGATATCGAGGATGCATCGAATGCAAACTTGAGAGAATCGAACAGTTAAAAATCCCAGAAGACACTGCGGGCGGTCGACATACGGAAGCCTGTAAGCTTTAAAGTTCTCCTTCTCACTTATGAGATTCCCGCTTCAAGCTCGCAAATACGTGACGGCTCGAGAAAGTAAACCGTTTGTTTTGCTTAATTTTAATAAAGTGATAACCTGAAGAAAGCCTGCAGTATTTTTATTGGAATATAAAAAAATAATCTTAAAAGCATGTAACACAAAGTCTACTCATTTTCATAAATACACGCGGTGAAATAAAAATATATAAAATGATATGAAAACAATGTCTATATGTCTATAATAATGTGAAATTTTTTTTTTAATAGGTTATGACAATTGTTTGTGATGTTATGTTGTATTTATTGTGCATTAGCCACTTATAAGATGCTGGGACGGTCAGTTGAGCAACAAGTTCGCAGCACATCTCAATTCTCAAATGATGCGTTCTGTGTCCTCGCGTCCTTCCGAGTTCGTTCTTTCAAGGTCACCTGGCAAGACCGGACTCCACGAGAACGCAAGTCCGTTCTCTGCGTTCTTGGAATTGAGAAACAGCCTTGGGCTCCAACTTCACTATGCGCAGACTCGAGACTCAAGATGTCAGCGCTATATTGACACACTGGCGGCTTCAGTTACTACAATTTAAGAGAGTGAAGGTATGTCGTCTATCTGTTATTTTTTTATAGGCTGTTTCTCAATATGCGTTCTTCAGCGATCTTGCGTCCTTGTGTTCTTGCTCTACGTCATCATCAACCGTCGAAGTACAGTTCCTATAGACCAATTTGGTGTTTGCAAATAGCGATGACGTTTTTTATGTGCGGAGCCTACCTGGTTGCAGAAAATGACAGTTGAGCAGTAGCAGTCTATGGAAGCCATGAAATAAAGAATAAAAAAAAGTTAATTTCAAGTTTATATCTCACAAGTCTGACTTTTATTTCTCGCAAACCTGAGTTTATATCTCACACTTACAAAGAAAAACAGAATTGTGAGATATACTCGTTATCCTGTCTTTTCTGAATTGCAATTTATCCCACAATTCTGACTTTTTTCCCCTCAGAATTGTGAAATAAACTCACAATTGCGAGTTATAATGGTCGAACTGGCAGTCATAAACACACAAATGCAAGAAAAAAAGTCAGAATTGTGAAATAAAAATTTTATAGACTATGTTTAAAAGTTATCTATGTAAATTGTTACAGGTTTAAATATTATTTCATGCTGTAACTGCTATGTATGTATGTCCTCTGAACTGCATATGTGAATATTATGTAGACTTACTGTTTACATCAAATTCCTGCTTTAGTAGACTAATCCTTGCAGGTGTCATCAGTCCAGTCTGTGAAACGTCTCTGTTTAGCTTCAAAGGACGTTTTCAATGATGGTTTTCTTTAAAAATGAAGACTATATATTTTTGCATTCCAATTCCAACATCCAGAGGCACAACAAAACGTTTTTCTCTTATTCTGTGGATTTTGCACATTTTCCTCCAATTGCTACCGCTATTTTTCTGCAACCACTATGCGCGCGCAGCTGCAAGTGACGTAATTGTGACGTCTGCTCCAAAGAGGTCTATAGAGGGTATGCACGTGATGTCACCGTCGACCGTTACGACTGCGGTCACGCCCACTGAGTGGCAAAAGACTGAGCAGCAATATTTGTTTTCAGCGTGAATGTTGCAAAAAACGCACAAAACACTTCCAAAACGGGAAAGAGCTTTTTGATTGACTGTACAAATAGCTTTGACACAAAACCTGAGGTATATTTAAAAACTGCAGAAAGCAACAGAAAAATAAGCAAATGGATCACTGAAATTCACAGAAACAACTCGACTCCAGCAGAGAAACATTTGCAGTTATCATTTTGTGTCAAATTGTTGGATTTTGAGGTAAAATACCGTATATATTGTATTGTTATTATTATGTTGACAACTCATCAATTAAATATTTGCCATCTTATATTCTGCATAATTGGGTGTTTTTAAATAAACAACACTGACAAAAACTATACTATCCCTGACAACAACATAGTGATGGCACAGATCCGGCCCACATCTGGTCCGTGTATAAACCACATGTTCCAGATGAGGGCCGGATTTGGGCCAGACTATGTTGCTGTCTGGGATAAAACTATATATGTTTTAAGGCTGGACAATATGACGATATAACATTGATATAAGTGATTACGCGGATTTAGACCTACCGATATTGGAGTTATATAAAGCATTCACAGGCAGATTTGCTTTATGTATTTCCCCGCCGTCGAAATCAGACATACGCGGCAGGTTCTTTTGCCACTCAATCCAGCTGAGGCAGCGCGTTTTCGGCGGGAAAGTGACGTCGTTGCATACCCTCTATCCACAAGTTTCCTACGCCCCATGAGGCCTTGCGTCAAACGTGGGAGCGTCTTCCGGTTCTAAGTAAACAAGCTAGACGTGACACTCATTCATTCAACAGTTGACAGTAATTCAAGATTTAACGATCCAAACTTGCGAACGTTTGTTTTTTACTTAAAGATTTAAGATTCCGGCATCAATATTTGAACAATGTTTTACAATAAAAAATGTTACAGTAATAGTAATTTATTAATTTATGTCAGGATCCTGATAGCAAGCACTTTTGGGCCGATTCCGGCAGAAAAGCGGCACTGTCGGCTCACTGTCGACGTCGATGAAAAGATTATGGGCCATAACTCTGCCGACTGTACACAACGCATCTGGCTGACAGACAGCGTTTTCTTTATGGGCCGGTCTCGGCTGAAATAGTTGTACTCGCGGAAGGTCCATATAACTCGGTATAGATCTATCGGCCCGAGTTCGTTTCGTAATAGGCGGGCCCCCAAATATCAAGCACTTTTGGGCCGATTCAGGTTTAAGCGCGCCAACATCGACTCAATTTCAGAGTCTGTGAAAAGATAATGGTCCAGAGCCGTGTCGACTGTACGGCTGACAGACGGCTTTTTCTGAACGGGCCAATCACGACTGAAAGCTCGTTATCTGTTTTCGGCCCGAGCTCGTTTGCCACGGGCGGGCCACTGCTGGAGTTAAATAATTCAGCCGCCTGAAAATGAGTTTTGGCGGTTAAATCCTGAGGAGAATCCTGCAGTCAACATTTCATGATCGAGAGAAAGGATCAGCTGCAAAACGGTAAGCAATTTAATTTATTTAATGTTAAGTTTAGTGTTTTTAAATGGATTAATTAATGGTTTGCAATGATAACATAACGTCAGTATCCATTCGGTCCCAGAGAGTGATAGTTTTGAATAACGTATGTTTAGAACAACTGCTGAGCTCTGGAGCAATGTTGGCTAATGCAATATCGAGTTAACGTTATATATTTTGTCTACTAAAGAGTGATTATTGAATTGAGTCGGAGTATGCGGTGGCGCCATATAATAGGCCTAACGTAAAGCACAACGTTTCGGGTGGAAGAACTTGCTTTTTCCCCACAAAAACTTTCTATTAATAATTGTTAACATAAGAGCAATAATAATTCTGTTATAAAATTGCAGCTTCGCCCTCAGAGATCCTTTATATATATATATATATATATATATATATATATATTATAGGCGGCATTATGCTATTTTGTGTAGGCTAAATACTTGAACATGTGCTGCTTTAAACAGTCTGTGTCAATAAACATAAATGCCATGTCAGATGTCACTTATGTTCAACCTTTGCAGTGTAATGATGGCTTTCCTTGATGTTGAAAAAAAAAAATGCCTCTCAATAATGCCTTTTACTGGAAAAGTTTATTTCTGACCCTGATAACATATATATCTCCCATACAATATGTTTAAAATCATAGTACTTAATATATTTTAATGCAAAGGGAATTTCTATGATTTTGTGTCATGTTAACGTTTAACCTGAACACACTGTCTTTTTTTTTTTTTTTTTTACAGATATTTTAAACTCATGCATAAACTCTGGATGCAATTTATCAAATATATAGGTGCTAAAGAAAAGTAATGCTTAAGACTTAATAATGACCTTACAATATGTATTCCTTTATTTCAAAGCTGCAGTTCAGAGAAACCCTGCTGAAATGGAGGATGAGGGGACCATGAAGAGGTGGCTGCAACTGGCAGCAAATTGAAACGGCGGATGCATGGCAAGTCTTCTTAGTGTTGTTCAGGGGCCTCATGTATAAAACTTTCCATAGATTTCATACTAAAAGTGTGCGTACGCATAAAAGCCAGATTTTCACGAATTTTCAAATGTATAAAACCATGCTTACGCCAGAACTTGCGCAAAATTATCTTTATAAAACCCAGTCAGCTGAAGATTGTGTGTACATGAATCTTTTCCTCCGTCTCCTCCATGAAATCACCATATATGGAGCTTACAACGCCTAGTTTTATTATGCATTACGTCACCTGCATATCATTTCCATGCATATTCCCATCCACGTGACACTGCGTTTAACTGTACAAGACATAAGGAAAATATGACGATAAATGCCGTCAAATTACATTGCTAAAAATCATTCACTCTCCTCTCGTTTTAGAAAAAAATAAATCGTATAAAATACTGTTCAGAATGGTTTCAGTGAAGAGTTATTTTAAACCGTTGTCTAGTAGCCAAATAGTATTTTTTTTTTTTTCAAATGTATGCATTTTTGCCTATAAAGTAAACATAGCCTATATTTTAGGATGTTTATATATTTTTAATTGAAACAGATATTCAGGCTTATTTTTGCATTGTAAATTATTGTACGACTCAGCGCATCACTGACAAACATTTTAAAAATAAAACGTGCGTATCTTTAGCCTGACTACGTCAGACTTCCTACTTCCGCTCAATTTCATTTCGCTTCTGTACTCAGTCTGATACAGCGTCAGAGCTTTGTGTTTGCCACCGGTCTGGAAACAGCCGGGCCAATCAACGAACAGAGGGCGGGCTGAGAGCCGTGACGTAGATGCTAAGCGCCGAGTTTTACATTGTAGGTTAGAGAAATCGAAAACCGAAACGACCGCGGAAATGGGAAACGAGACACGGGATGCAAACTTCGGGATGCATTAACTTCGCATAATCTGCAAAAGTCGTTTACAGCCATGTTCACTCCGGTATTTCGCTCACATCATCATGTGTTTACAACAGGTTTACAGTGGAAGTTCAATCATAGATTTGAGTTCGATGCATGATGTCTGTGCTTCGATGCGGCTGTACAGGCGGATAACATACGTCATAACTAAACGTATCTGATTGGCTTACGGGTAACCAATGATTTTAAACTTCAGACAAGCGTCCCCTAGCGAGAGAGAAAACACTTCTCTATTATGCCATTCCAGACTCTGTCTACGAAGCAAAGTGAAGTAGCAGAGTCTGGTATTACCAGGCTAGCGTATCTTACCATTTCCTTCTAAATCTAGCCTTCAAATACAATGGCGTTTTTCATAATATTGGTAAGACCATGAAATGTGCAGGACACCAGTAGCACACCTGCGTTCAGCAGAGGTTGTACAGTTCTGTGTACAGAAGCTACTCGTCAGATGATCACCGCGCGACTCCTTCAGTGTCATTATGCCATTATGTTGCTAAGCTATCTGCTTAGACGAAGTGCGCATCATTGATCATTATTCGTGCAAAAATATTTTCGAGTTCTGCTATTTAGAGCTTGACTTTTAATTTAAAGCGTAATTATCATGCACCAAGCAATCGTCGTTGTAGTTAAAACATTAAAACACAGCATGCCATAGGAAAAGTGTTCTAAAGCAGCACATCCACTACAAATATTTGTACTTTTTTGTGAGTATGTGATGTTTATACATCAGGCCCCAGGTGACAGGCACAATTTGTCTGTTTAAATCTATATTAAACACCCATCTCTTGTTGAATGTTAGAATTGTCATGTTGCATAAATAAGGTAAACTATAACCAGAAACACTACCTACAACATCCGATATACTTGTTTCATCATACGAAGAATGACATTTATGCTAAAATTAGTCTGTCTGTCTCATTCCATTTCCAGAACAGATGGTTGAGATGACCACAACAGCCCTGAATGTTAGCAGAGAACATGACAACTAAACGAGCTCTGGAGACGGATCTGCTGTGAAGACCTCATCAACACAACAGTCTACAGCACAGATCTTCAGCAAAGACAACGAGAACCAGATGAGACCTTTGCAAGGCCACTTCAACTTCTCTTCCCTCTACATATGCCATTGTGCTGTGTTCGATCCTCAAGCTGAATGATATCAGTCCACAATCTAACTTCTGATGCAGCTGAGCCTGGTTTCTCCCAGGGATTTTTCTTCATTCTGTCATCTGATGGAGTTTGGGTTCTTGTCACTATCGCCTCTGGCTTGCTTAGTTGGACACCTACTTTTCAATAATACTGATCTGACTGCATTGACACTATTGGATGAGAACTCAACAGAGCTGGATTATGACATTACTGTTTTCTGCAGAACTGATTTATAGCTGAATTGAACTCATTGAACTGAACTGAAACAACACTGAATTGACTTCAGCTGAACAATCACACTGTCTTTTGCTCCATTACAGAATTTAATTCTGTTTGCATAATTGAATTATTATTTTCCAGTTTATCACTGTAAAGCTTCTTTGAAACAAACTAAGTTATAAAGCACTTTGTGAAGGTGACTTAACTTGAAATTTGGAAATTATTGTTAAAAGAATTTTTATGTGTAAGAAAGGATGTTGTTTCTCCATTTAATATACAGTAAATAATTAACTTAGTATTTAGTGGTTTAAAATGTATGTTGTTAATAAATGTTTATAGTGTATTCATTGTTAATACTTATAGTGTATTTGTTAATTTTATAATAAAATGTCTTCATCTTTTTAAATGGTTGATTGTGTTTCACTTGAATTACATTTAGCAGTTTCTGGACCACATCTGGCCCGGGGACCAAGCCGAATCTCAGCCAGATGTGTTTTACAGTGCCTGGGCCAGACCTGGGCCATATAAAACAATTTCCAGTGTGCTGGCCAGATCTGGGCCACATCCATAAATAAGAGTCTTTTTACAGGGTGTGGGCCGCATCTGGGCCAGAGGAAGTTGTTTTTGTCCGTTTTCAGTGTGAGGACCAGTTTTGGGCCGGGGACCCAGCCAGAACTGGGCCGGAATTGAAGCAAGGATGTGGCCCAGTAGTGGGCCAGACAAATTTTGCTATCTGGGGAGTGCACATCAATCATGCTGAATCTAACTGATATTTATATTGACATAAAAAGAAAACACAGACCTATTCAGTTGCGCCTGCTTCCTTTTATTTGCGATCACAAGAACGCAAAAAACAACTCCACTAAGGCTTTTAAATCCAAAGGCTTACACATTTAGAAATATATTGATAACATACCCTATGTTTACGTCACTTTTCTGAGCATTTCTATGTGTTTTCCTCTATGCGATGATTGCTATCCGAGGATGTTTGCGCGATCTCTTCGTCTATCTATCCTGATCCTTTCAGCCAGAGCAACAGAGGGAGCTCATGAGAAGACAACAGGAGTTATGAGTTATACGAGTTAACCGGAGTGTGTGTTTACAGTCTATGGTGTGAATCTGTGAAAGATATGCATTTGTCAGGAATCAACAGGCACAGGGAAGAGACAGATAAAACATTAAACCAATTAAATTATAATCACATAAGAATTGTCTTCGTTCCTCCCCAGACAGCAGGTGATTCCGTGCCGGATCCGTTTTCAAACCGGCAAATCCGCGTTACAGTCACCTCCGTTTCACTGCTCTAAAACGGATCCAGCCCGGTCCCGGTTTCCGTGGGCGGGAACAACAGTCGCAACGCAGATTCGGCCCGTATCCGCGGAAACGAGCGCGCGAATTTTTTTCTGGAGTTTAGAAGAGGAGGCAGCCACAGACGGTGCTCGGTCGGTATCCTACTTCAAAAACATCACCAAAGTAAGTCAAACTGTTCTATTAATGAATTAATTTCTTATTAATTATATTGTGTACTCGCTGGCTTAAAGTTTAAACTTAAGGTTTGGAGTTTTTATTGCTTATTAGATCGGTATTGAATCGTAATGTTATAGTTAACTCTTATGTTAGCAGAGGGCATGCTAACACGCAGACGATCCAGATGATTATAATTATATAACTGACGAATTTTAACTGCTTTAATTTTCACTGTTAAAGTTTTAACTGCGTGGTAATGCTAGTGATAAGCTAGTGTTAACTTAAGCTAGCTAAGGCCTACCGCAGACCCGTACTTTACAACAAGGGTTCATTTCTTAGTTTATAACATGAACTGACCATTAACATTACATAGTTATTTGTTAATCTTTGTTAACGTTAGCTAATAAAATACAGTTGTCCATTGTTCATGTTACTTCACAGTGCATTAACTAATGTTAACAAATACAACATTAGAATTTAATGTATTTGTAAATGTTGAAATTAACATTAACAATGATTATAATTATAAAATACATCATTTATTATAATAAATGATGTAGAAGTGGTTCATTCTTAGTTCATGTCAACTAATGCTAATGATATAGTCTCTTCTCCTCACCAAGGCTGCATTTATTTAATCAAACATACAGTAAAAACAGTAATATTGTGAAATATTATTAACCTGCATTCTATAGTAAAATATAATTTATTCCTGTGATCAAAGCTGAATTTTCAGCATCATTATTCCAGTCTTCAGTGTCACATGATCCTTCAGAAATCATTCTAATATGCTGATTTGATGCTCAAGAAACATTTATGATTATTATCAGTATTCAAAACAGTTGTGTTGCTTTATATTTTTGTGGAAACAATTATATCAAACATATATATTCAAACATTTGAGAAATTAATACTTCATCAAGGATACTTTAAATCGATCAAAAGTGACAGTCAACCCTAAATGACGACATTTATAACAAAAAAAAATTCTATTTAGTACATTTTGTAATAAACTTAATTCAATAAATGCAAATAAATTAATTAACATTTTCTAATCATCAAAGAATTCTGAAAAAAGTATCACCATTTCCACAAAAATATTAAGCAGCACAACCATTTTCAACATTGATAATAATTAGAAATTTTGCATGAGCACCAAATCAGCATATTAAATGATTCTGCTAAATTTAAATTATTATTTAAATTCTTTACCTGTTTATCCTTTAACTGATCTACATTACAGATGAGATTTCAATTAAGATTCAGGAGCTTATTAGTCTGGAGGTTGGAGATGTTTACTGCACATATATATTTTTTTTTCTCAACAGGAGCTGTAAGGAATAACCAGTCCTCTACCAGTGCAGCAGATTCTTGCCTTTGACTGTGGCGGTGGCCAGAAGGAACGTGCCAAAGCCAAAGAGGCCTTAACTGAGGTAAATTTCAGATAGAACCAGCATAGTGGCGGGTTGTGTTTCATCACCATACCATTACAATAAGCAATAGTAGCTGACTTCATAAAGAAAAAAGGGGCAGTTGAGTTTGTATTGTCACATGTTAGTGTATGCCAAGCCCGGTTGCAGCACATTTATTTATATAATACTGAACAGTATTACCTCTACATTTAGAGATTATTTTCTGTGGACTGGGCTTGTCTTATTTTTTTTAGAAAACATTATACGAAAAGCATTATATTAATATTTTGAAGACACTTCATATTTAGTTCAAATTGTACATGAGAAAAGCATAAGGAGAAATTTACAGATTTTTTACTTGGATACAACAGTGAAAATGTATAGGAGAACAGACTTTTATCACAAATGATACATACATGAGTGAATTTTTTTTATTCTGGTAATTTTAAAGGATTAGTTCACTTTCAAATCAAATTTTCCTGATAATTTACTCACCCCCATGTCATCCAAGATGTTCATGTCTTTCTTTCTTCAGTCGAAAGAAATTATTCGTTCCGTAAGTAGAATAGGGAAGGTGTAGGACATACAGCGTAAGCTTTTTAAAGAATAAGGAAAGCGGAAGCACGTACAAGATGATCATTTGTGTTTATAAAGCATATACAGTTGTATTTTTGTATTTTTTTTAGAAAATGACCGATTGTTACGCTAGATAAGACCTTTATTCCTCATCTGGTATCGTTTAAAGCTCTTTGAAGCTGCACTGAAACTGTAATTTTGACCTTCAACCGTTTGGAGGCCATTGAAGTCCACTATAAGGAGAAAAATCCTGGAATGATTTCCTCAAAAACCTTTTCGACTGAAGAAAGAAAGACATGAACATCTTGGATGACATGGGGGTGACAGACCTGCCAACATGTACGCATTTTGCGTACCAGGTACGCATTTTGACCTCAAAGTACGCTGGTACGATTTGTCATTCTATACTATGCAAAAACCCGGTGACTCCTCTGTGCACGCCTAGTACTCAAATCCAGCAAAAGAGTTCGACCAATCTGAGCGCTGGGTTAATTTCCCTAAATAGCAAGAGGGGATGATTGACAAATGCGTACAGCCTATCAATAAAAAGAGACTGCAAATCGACAGCAATACAAAATCCCGCTCGATCCCTCCTTCCACTCCCGCCGTCTGTGACTGAATTCTCAAGCGAGGACAATACAGCAGTCATGGTACTTCTGACACCTTAAGGTAAACGAGTATAAAATGTACAAGTAATGTTGAACAACAAATCTAAATAAAATTGAAATCGCTGATTATGAAAATGTTGTGATGTGTGACTGACTGACAAGCGCGAGTCTGGAGAAACAGGTGTTTATTTATTTATTCTCAGTGTTGAGAAACATATATAGCCTACATGTGTTGCGTTATTGTGTTAATACTAACTAAAGTAACTAATTATGTTACATAGCCTACTTATTTTGTATGAAAACTAGCACATTAGTTACTTATGCATTTAACATGACCGTTGTCTCAATGCTGCGCGAGCCCTCTCTCATAAACACAAACGCGTGCGCGCACAGAGAGGTAGAATGAAAATTGCCGTGTTTGGTTTAAAATTTGTTCTTGCTTGTGTTATTTTTTTTTGTCAGAAAAGATTTTTAACTATCCACCCGTGTTTTTAAGATTCGGTAAATGACGGACGCTTTAGTTATCACAACCCCTCGTTATATGACTAACTTCTTGATATTCTTGAATACTCGATGCGTTTGCTCTTATTGGTCCTTTCTATTCATTGTCAACTGTTTTCTATAAATATGTTTGTATTGGCTAACCTTTTATTCAGCGAATGTTTGTCTTGTTTATAATTCAAAGACAGCACGCTACAAATAGAAACCCTTTTTTCTGTGGGATTTAGTATCATATTTGGATATTGGAATAATAAATTAAGTATTTTAAATGAATCACATGTAAACTCAATGTTTACTATTTTCTAAGGGTTTCTTAATTGTAGACTAGTTTTCATTACAAAACCTGTATGAACGACTCAACTGTCAGGTTAGTTGTATGTAAATATAGCCTTCTTGAAATTGCAAACAAAAAAATTTGTCCATATTAAATATATGAATGTGATTTACTTGTGGTTTGTATAAGCACACATTATGCAATGCAAGATTAATCATGAATTAAAAAAATGCTTTTGAGCAGGTGTAGTAAAATTTTTAATTGTGTCAAATTAAGAAAACTTTAACAGTCAAAATTAGATTAAAGAAGATGGGTTTGTGTGCTTTGTGTATTGTATTATCAAAAATGTAAAAAATTACCCCCAACCCTGTCCAGTCACACTGGTACTCGAAATTTTTTTCCAAGGTTGGCAGGTCTGGGGTGAGTAAATTATCAGGAAAATTTTATTTGAAAGTGGACTAATCCTTTAATTTGCAGCAGTTGTTTAAAGTTGGTGTTCATTTGTGTAACGTAAATAAGTGTCAACAAAATTTCAGCCAAAGCAGAGTGATCAGACTAATAGCACTAGATTGCTTTGGTGTGCTTTAACATAGATTGAGAAGGGGAAATTGAAAGACAAAGTACACAGCCTGTCTGATGTGTCAAAGGCTATGTTCACACTGTCAGTCTAAATACAATTATTGGTGTATCCGATTGTAATCTGATCATGGCATGAGAAAGTGACAAACCATGCAAAATCTGATCAGATTGGTCAAACTGAAACTGATTTCCAGAAATTACATTTGAATATGATTTCAAACCACATATGAATGTAGCTCAAAGCAGATTAGTAAAAATCACATGTAATTTCATGTAATTTGTTTTGTGGTTCACACTTTATGATCACATTTCAATCGGATTTGCGCAAAAATCGGATTTGGACTGACAGTCTGAATGAGGCTTACATCTCCACCAATTGTGGAGTCAGAATTGACTACACACAGCAATAGTAGAGGCTTATATAGACGAGCCTCACAACTGTCAGATTCTTGATGTACTGGGACAATTACATGAATATCTAACAGCTTTCTTCTTTTTTTTTTCTGCAGATGCCTCATGGGAATTAAATGGCACATATGAAGTGGTTTGTAATACAATGGTTTTCTGACCTGTCCTGATTTGGTTCTTGATATGTTTATGGTTCATTATATGAAATTATTTTTTGTATGCTTTTTTTCCCCCATTTCTTCTATTTTTTTCTTCTTTAAATATACATTAAGAAAAGTCGTGAGATTGTTTAACTGTTCATGTATCAATGTTTTAAAGGATAGTTCACCGGAAAATGAAAATTTGCTGTTAATTTACTCACCCTCAATTTTGAGATTTTTTCTTCAGTTTACACAAAAGATTTTTAACGTGGTCCTTGGTGATTCGTATAATGCAAGTCAATGGCTACCGTCACTTTGAGAGTCATAAAAACATATTACAGGCCAAACAAAGTTAATACCTGTGACTGATGCTGACGTTACATTGAGGTCTTATGAATCATCCGGAGCCACAGGTATTCTTTTTGTTTTGTCTGTATATGTTTTTTTGAGTTTCAAACTGACTGTAGCCATTGACTTTTATATTATACTTTTATATTATACAAATCACCAAGGACCACATTTTCAGCTAAAAATCTTCTTTACTGATAGTAAATTAACGGCAAATTTTAATTTTTGGGTGAATGATCCCTTTAAGCTTAGTGAATATAATGTAACTAGAGACTTAAATGATTAGTTCACTTTCAAATGAAAATTACCCCAAGCTTTACTCACCCTCAAGCTTAATACTTTAATATATCTCCGATTGTGTTCATCAGAAAGTCATATACACCTAGAATGGCTTGAGGGTGAGTAAAGCTTGGGGTAATTTTCATTGAAAGTGAACTAATCCTTTAAAGGGATATTTCACCCAAAAAATGAAAATTCTGTCATTAATTACTCATCTAATTTTGTTCCAAACTCGTAATACTTTTTCATCTTTGGAACTAAAATGAAGATCTTTTTGATGAAATCTGAAAGATTTCTGTCTCTCTGTTGACAGCTACACAACTACCTCTTCTACACTTCTATGAACTTCAACTACAAAGTTCATAAAGAGATCGCCAAACTAATCCATATAAATTGAGTGGTTTAATCCAAATTGTCTTGAATTTGGATTAAACGATCACTTTATATGATGAACAAACCTCTTGCTGATGCTCAAGCGTGCTGTGTAACACAAGAATGAACCTTATAGCTTCCCTTTACCACAACTCACGTGTGAGTTGATAAATGCTTATATGTGAATAAAATCCTAAATTCAATCCATTCATCATATAAAGGGCTTGTGTCTCTTCAGAAAATTTTGGACTAAAGCGCTCGATTTATATGGATTAGTTTTACAATCTCTTTATGAACTTTTTAAGCATCAGAGTGGTAGTTGCATAGCTGTCAACAGGAACAGAAAGCTCTTGTATTTCATCAGAAAGGGGGGGGCTTGTATACAAAATGAGCTGGCCCTGATCCGGCACGGTTCTGGACCAGATCCAGAACAGATCTGGCCCACATTTGGCCCAAATCGGCATAAAGGAATCCACATCTGGTCCGGAGCTGGCCCAGTGCTGGTCCAGATGAGGAAAAACGGATCCGTGCCGGTATTGGCCTGTTGTGCCAAAAGACACCGGCCCGAGTCCGTTTTACGGATCTGGGCCAGAACTTAAGAAATGTCTGGGCCAGATGATTTTTGCGATCAAGCAGTCTCTGATATTTTCCATAAACGTGTATTTATTATCGCAATGGTTAACATAAGTAGCCTTTAGCATCGCATATATGACAGTGGAAACGCGACTGGCTCTGGCACGCACGACACGTTAGGAGTCAATAATATCACATCATAAGGCTTTGGTGCTAGCATCAGTGACAGGTGAAGTACAGACAACGGGTTGTTCATGTATTGCAGGGTCAGGATGCTCTTGTAGTCATGCAGCAGCACTTTTGTGGAAGGTCAGTAAAGTAAAGAGCAATTAAGGGCACATTTATTGTATTGTGATATTATTAACTAATAATGTAGTAAACTGAGATGTTGTCCCTGAGCACCGTAACGACATCTCTCATAAAGATTTGCAACTTTACAAAGTAAACAATGATCCAAAAAACACTTAGCCTCTTCGCTAATTAGCACACAAAATACCATTGGTAGGCTGCTTCCGCCGCCTCACCGGAAGTTGTACCCACATTCTCTTTTACAGTAGCGCCCCGCGGAAACAGGTGGATACTCAAGAACGCGAGAACAGAGGACACATGAAAGTACCCGGAAGTTTTCTTGATATCGAGGATGCATCGAATGCAAACTTGAGAGAATCGAACCGTTAAAAATCCCAGAAGACGCTGAGGGCGGGTGACATACGGAAGCCTGTAAGCTTTAAGTTTCTCGTTCTCACTTATGAGATTCCCGCTACAAGCTCGCAAATATGTGACGGCTCGTGAAAGTAAAACGTTTGTTTTGCTTAATTTTAATAAAGTGATAACCTGAAGAAAGCCTGCAGTATGTTTATTGGAATATAAAAAATAATCTTAACATTGACAAAGCATGTAACACAAAGGCTACAAATTTTCATAAATACATGCGGTGAAATAAAAAGATATAAAATGATATGAAAACAGTGTCTATAATAATATGAAAGAAATCTTTTAATAGGTTATGACAATTGTTTGTGATGTTATGTTGTATTTATTGTGCATTAGCCACTTAATATGCTGGGACTGTCAGTTGAGCAACAAGATCGCAGCACATCTCAATTCTCAAATGATGCGTTCTGAGTTCGTTCTTTCAAGGTCGCCTAGCAAGACCGGACTCCACGAGAACGCAAGTCCGTTCTCTGCAGCCACCTTTTACAGTTCCTGCCGAATCAAAACAACTAGCTTATGCTGCATTCATGCCATACCTACCATAATTAAAGGATTAGTTCACTTTCAAATGGAAAATTTTAAATTTCCTGATAATTTACTCATCCCAATGTCATCCAAGATGTCCATGTCCTTCTTTCGTCAGTCGAAAAGAAATTAAGATTTTTGATGAAAACATTCCAGGATTATTATAGTGGACTTCAACGGACCCCAAACTATTGAAGGTCAAAATTACAGTTTCAGTGCAGCTTCAAGGGGCTTTAAACGATGCCAGATGAGGAATAAGGGTCTTATCTATAAGGATCGGTCATTTTCTAAAATAAATAAATAAATAAAAATGTATAGCCTATGCTTTATAAACTCAAATGCTCACCTTGCAAGTTCTTTCGCCAGACCGCCTTCCGTATTCTTCAAAAAAACTTACACTGTATGTCCTGCACCTTCCCTATTCAACTTATGGAACTAATACAGCGCCAGTTCCGTTTTTTCCGTAATTTGAACAGGGAAGGTGAGCATTTGTGTTTAAAAAAGCACATACATTTTTTTTTTTTTTTTTTTTTCGAAAATGATGATCGTTTCACTAGACAAGACCCTTGTTCCTCATCTGGTATTGTTTAAAGCCCTTTGAAGCTGCACTGAAACTGTACTTTGACCTTCAACCGTTTGGGGTCCGTTGCTTTATAAACTCAAATGCTCACCTTGCAAGTTCTTTCGCCAGACCGCCTTCCGTATTCTTCAAAAAAAACTTACACTGTATGTCCTGCACCTTCCCTATTCAACTTATGGAACTAATACAGCGCCAGTTCCGTTTTTTCCGTAATTTGAACAGGGAAGGTGAGCATTTGTGTTTAAAAAAGCACATACATTTTTTTTTTTTTTTTTTTTTTTCGAAAATGATGATCGTTTCACTAGACAAGACCCTTGTTCCTCATCTGGTATTGTTTAAAGCCCTTTGAAGCTGCACTGAAACTGTACTTTGACCTTCAACCGTTTGGGGTCCGTTGAAGTCCACTATAAGGAGAATAATCCTGGAATGTTTTCATCAAAAACTTAATTTCTTTTCAACTGAAAAAAGAAGGACATAGACATCTTGGATGACATGTGGGTGAGTAAATTATCAGGAAATTTTAATTTGAAAGTGAACTAATCCTTTAAGAGAGGACAACCTGTGATGTACTAAAAATGGAGCTGTTCAGTCAGACTTGGAATTATGTGTTTCCATGTCAACAGTATCAACACCAAAATTAATCTGCAGCAGTCAGGTACAAGTTGTTTACATTTGTTATTATTGTAATGTTATGTGCGTTGAGTGTTTTTTGAAGGGAGGGTGGGATGTTATGATTTGAAATCTAGCCTATTTAGCTATTGCTAGACTCTCCAAAAATAACCTATTGCACCTTTAACGCGAGTATCCGACTAGAAAAGCTGTTCCGCAGCTTCAAGGATGATTTCGGTCAACTTTACAGATCACATTATATATTTTGTATTGAAAAGAAGCTTTTTTTTCTCCTTTTAATTCCATCTTTTAATTCCATCTGGTGGTTGACCGCATATAAAAACTCAGTTCTGGGTTTTTTAGCTTGTTTGCTGTACACCCTGTAACATAGCATCTTTTAGAAATTGTTGTTTTTTGTTATAAGTCAGAAATGACGAGTCAGCTCCACGCAATACAAAGTCAATGGAGAGGGTTGGATGGTGGGCGTGATTTTCAGATTATGATGCGGTCACTGTCTCTATGATGACAAGCCTTGAGGTTTTTTCTACTTGAAATATTTGTCTTGCAGTATGACACGTGACCATACACAAAAGAAGCATCACAAGCTTTATAAAAAAATATATATTTAATAAGAGACCATAATTATTGAGTTGATATATGAAAATTCCAGACAGGGCAGAGATACCTGAGACCTAAACGTGTGCCTATTTTGTGTGATGGCTTTGATTTGTTTATAGAAAAAGATTAATCTTAAATATTATGTATACATTTTGTGTCAGTATTTGCATATCAGCTGCAGAATTAGGCCAATTTAAATAGCTCAGCTTCATTAATTTTACCACTAGGTGGGGCTGTGTGCTTAAATAGAATTATTTTCAAGCCAATGGAAAGAAATTTAATTCTTTCATTTTTACTTTTTTTTCTCCTTCAGAAATTCACAAACATTAACCATAATAAATACTAAAGTTAAATATCATACTTTCAGATAAAGCACACTTTTATATTAGGCTACTGTTTCACAAGCTAGCAAAAATAATTTATGCAACACAAAAACGTTAAAGGGCTTTGCAGCAAGAATTTGACTTTAAATAAAGAGAATCACCATCCAACTCTGACAAGTTGTAGAGAAACAGTGGCACAGTGTTTTTTTCTAGACCGTCAAAGATAGTGACACTAATAGAGCAGATTATGTCACTTACAGACAGTAAACATAATGGCAATAGTTATGGAAGTACACACAAGCATGACGAGAGCAGGCAATAGTTTAGAATATTGCAGGACTGAGCCAATATGGCAAATTCTGCTCAAGAACTGCTGAAGAAAAATCATTTTCTCTTTCACCAGTTTTGCATATGATTATTGGAGTCACTGCTTGGTTGGTGTTCATTTGCCCAGTCGCTTGGCCACGTCCTGATAGGCCAGTTCAATCTCTCTGTCTGCCGCACAGGTGTTGGTGAATTCATCACGTGCATAGGCATTCTGCAGGTACCTCCAAACTCCACTAAACTCTGATGGAATGTCAAAGTTACGGTATTTCTTGGAAACCACCTGAATGTGGAAAGAAAAACAATGATGAAAAGAAACTGCTGTATTCCAAATAAATCATCCTAAAAGTATTTTAATAAATGTCCTGTTGGGGCAAATTATCATGTGTTTATATATTGTATTTTTACAGAAATCATCAATTGCTGTATATCTTTGCATGTTGCTTTTACATTTTTGCTTCATTAATTGTTTTAATTTATAAATTAAATAGCATTTTATATATAGATATCTGTGCTGCAAAAAAAAAAAAAAAAAAAAAAAAGTTTTTCTATTCATACAAATATCTAAACATTCTTAAAGGTGCAATATGTAATAATTTTGCAGTAAAATATCCAAAAACCACTAGGTCAGTGTTATATATTTTGTTCATTTGAGTACCTACAATATCCCAAATGTTTTCAACTATTTGTACAACTATTTGTGTGAGAAAATTGCAATTTTAACCAAGGCTCCGGGACGTGTGAGGAGTCGCCTGTCAATTGCGTCATACCTGCGTTACCCTCGGTTTCTGGTTGTATTTTGTAGAAACTATACACTAAAGACGCTTTAATATAATACACGTTTTAATAGACAATAGAACAACTGTTTTGATATATTTATAGACAGAAAATGAATTGATGTTATATAGCTCAACACGTTTAGTCTTATTGTTTAAATCTAATTTTCTTGATTTTTTGCGAGTACCATGCTTTACCACGCCTCAGAGAAAAACACTATTTTGTCAGCTAACATAGCATAATCAGATGCAGCTTTATTTTAAGTAACAGTAATACAGCATTTTCTCCATCATACAATATGTTTTAAAATGAATTGCATGCCATTTATCAACACAAGCCAGCATTTGATATTCTAAAATCGATCAGCTTACTGCAGTGTGCAACAGTGTCTCACAGCAGCCACCGAGCGAACTCACAGAGTAACGTTATAATAGTCATGGGCCGGTTGATACCAAGCGGCAACCTCCCCCTTTCTCTCGTGAAACCAATACGGAAGTAACTTAAACTGCGATTCATCGACTGGCCGCTAGGGACAGGCTCCAAAAGAGAGCAGAATCTCATAGAGTCCCATGTTAAATTGGCCAAGTTTATAGCAGAAAAAAAACATGTTTACAAGTTGGTTCAAATTGTGGTTTTGGTCTATACTGCTATTTTTGCCCTTCATGACAACTCTGAGGGGGGTGAATTTTTTTATAACTTATCCGTTTAAATTATATTAAGCCTTAAAGTTCTGCATAATTAAGGGCGTGGTCACTTGAGTGACAGGTGGATTGGCACTGCTCTCTGTGAACCGTCACTTTACCTCAGATGCCACTGAATTTGGCATCTCAGCCGTTTTTGTGCTTTTTTTTCTCGATTATTTTATACAATTATAAAATATGTCTTGCTGCATAATATTCGAGACTGATGTGTGTCTGTGTAGATGTGCATGCATGCGGAAGAGACAGAACACACGTTGTTGGATCGTGGCATTGGCTGAAAGTTTTGGTTGTGAGATTTACTACAATGACAATGGCGGGAGGATATCAAAATCCGACAGCACTGCTTGGATATTATAACTAAAACTGCTGCACTATTTTGAAAAAAATATACTTTGGACACGGCTCATTTGTTTGTTAGATACGATCGTATACAGTTTTACAACATAAACGCTGCTCAGATTGCATCCTTTCTTGAAGAACGATGACAGAGAGCAGATCATTCAGAAGAAATGTGAAATTTTTTTTGCAATGGACACTCATATTTTACCCAAGTGCCACAGATTGGATTCATCTCGCGATCTCTATTTCATTATAAAGGTATGAAGATTTGATTTTCCATGTTGTTATTTGCACACCCAACACTACTGGTGTTGGAGCATCTATATCTTAAAGAAACACCGTAGATTGACAGTAAACTTTTAGAACGTTCTGATGATAAAACTTATCTTCATTAATATTTTAGATAGTATCTAGATAGATAGCTCCTTTGCTTGTTAACATGGTCACGTCGAGCTAGGCGGGCGTGGTTTCAGCAACCAATCATATCAGCTCAAACCACCTCCCCGCCTCTTTGCCCATTTTCAGTTATCCGAGAGTGACGTGCGGTGACGCGCAGCTAAGATGGCCGCGGCCTCATTTACGCTTCAAAACTGCTGTTCAGAACTCTATGGGTGACGTCACGGACGCTACGTCCATATTTTTTTACAGTCTATGGTTGATACCGGGGCTTCGATGCTCCAACACAGTTTTCAAAGCACTATTGTATCACACACTGTAGCAATGCTTGTATCAAAATGACATTACCGACTGATGACGTTTGAAGCTTCGAACGTCATGCAGTATCGGAAAGTCGAGACAGCTGGTTTGAAAAAATTGGCGCTTCTGCTGATGCCTAAAAGGAAAATGCATTTATGTTTTATTGCTAGAGTCTCAGAGACCCCGAACAGAACAGCTCAACCAAAATATTTTTTCAACTACTCACTTCAATTATGATCACATAATTGTATATTTTATATTATTGATCAATATGTGAATCTGTTGACCAGGTTACACATGACACGAGTGGTGGTCTCATTGTCACAAATTAATTTAGATGAGATTACATCAGATTTGATAGAACTGATTCAAGACAAGAGTGATTCTGTCACGGACTTCCGAAGCTTTGGTCACATGCTTTTTCAAACCCTATCTGCTCCGCGATGATTTAGATATGGTGGAGAAAACAAGTCTGACCACCAGATGTCGCTAATGCGCACTGTGTTAAAAGCTTTAAAAGGCACAATTTGATGAAAGCCTCAAATGCTTCAGAAAGCCTCGGTTTCCTATCATTAACAATTTGAATAAATGAATCTGAATAAATTTTTGTGGGAAAAATAGGCAAGCTTTGGCATATATTATTAAAATAAATGATTGTCATATAATGAAGTATGAACTGGGAATAAATACAAACTGAACATGTAAATATTTATTCGTATTATGACATAATATTTTGCTAAAAAGCAAATGACACCACATCTGCTTTTTAGCAAGAGTTCACGTTATGTGAATCAGAACACGAAGCAGTCACGTGGTTGTATGAGAAAACAAAGCTTCGGACGTCACTGATCACATCGTTATGGCAAAACGATTCAAGCTCCGATACAGTGCTTCAGTGTGAGATGTTTCGTTTTTTTTTATACAAGCTTCGAAGCCTCAGTGTCAAACGTCACATCACTTCAAATTGTGTAAGTAAAATGACACGTGAAAAACTTTTTTATGTATAATAATAATTTACATTGTTTTATACGCTTTTCATAGCACAAACTGATTTATTACATGAAACAGTCTAAAAATAGCTGCGTCGTCTGGGACGCAAAGGCAGTTTTTTCCACCTTTTAACCACAAGATACCATTAGTGTGCACCGTGTTGAAAAGCTTCAAGTAATGAACCTTTTTACGATACACTCGAGGGGAAAGCCTCGGTGCTTCGCAAAGCTTCATTTCACCATCACTAATAAAAGTTCCGCTGCTCATGAGGCGTGTGTTGCGCAATCGCTCCAGCGGCCTCGTTCAGCTCCCACAACACTCGGCCCTGCTCTACTAAATACTACAGTAATGTTGATAATCGCATCCATGAACATGACTACTTCCCAAGTCCTATCCCTATTCTTTTACACCGTCCCTTGAGGTGGGACCACATGTCCCAAGATTCTGCACTCAAACTTGGCGTCATCAAAGCTACGCCTAGCGGACAGAATTCTTACATACTGCACCTTTAAATCAAGATACATTTACTTGTGGCACTGTTTTTTGAAACAGTTTCAAAATTGGGTGAGTTTATGCTTAAAACAAGAAAAAAATGGGGTAAGAAAAATAGACTTGTTTTCCCTTTGATTTCTTACTTCACTGGCAGATATTTGTTCTTCTTTTTCAGAAAACATGACTTTATGTCAAATGTCATTTTTCTTCTATTTTGATTTAAGAATCTTTATACATCTCACTGAAAAACACGTCAAAAACACAGAATTGGAAAACAATTGCAGTGTAGAAGATGACTGCTTTTACTTTAGAGAGTATTTCATATTTCAGAAAATGTATTCTTCTCAAATCAGTGGCAATAAATGACCACGATCCCATTGTGACAACTTACCCCATACAATATACGTAGTGTGACAACTCGTGTCTCTTTTATTCCCGGCAATAATGTTCAAAAGACTTTTAACTTTATAAAAAATAATAATCAGTGCAATAAAAAGTCTCTCCTAGAACATTTCAGGAATCCCCAGTATTTTATCTTGCACTAAGTGATCAATTACACCAGATCTCCCAGCGGTACATCACCTTCACTACGTGCAGTTTAGGGAGGAGGTTGCAGTCTGCAAGCGTTAATTCATTGCCGTCCAAGTACTTGCGGTTGGAGCACTTCTCCTCCCCCGTACCATCGGCATCAATCTCGTCCGGGAGAGGGGAGTTAAGGAAGTTGTCCAGTTTCTTCAGAGCTTTCAGTAGCCCCTTCTCCAGACCTACACAGCCAACAGTTTGATATGTGCTTATGCTTGAATGTTTTTATCTGAAGAAATATGGCGACTTTAAGTCAAGACAATCCCTGTAAAGGACTAGCGGAATGTGAATGAGCTTTGGATAACATGTGGCTCCATATTTTTCCGTTGACAGCAGAGCATGCATAAAGAGCAGTAGATATTCCTTCAACCTGTCTAATAAGTTATAGAGCAGACGTTAAACTCACTTGCATTGGCTTCTGGCTTTGTGTTCTTGACGTAGGCTGAGAACTTTGCAAAGATGTCATTTCCTGCTGTATTTGACTCCTTGTTCTTTGCAGCCAGTTTTGGATACCTTTGAAAGTGAAAGAAAAATATGTAATGCTGTTCACATTACATAAACAATCAATTCATCTATCAGCATCCTGTCAACCTACTTGGGAGGTGCTAGCATCTCCTCCAAGAATTCCTCGATTTTGTTGATGTCTGTCCGCACCTCTCCATTGAAGGTAAGGAATGGCGGGGGAGTTCCAGGAGCGAGATTATGGAGATCAGCTGGTTTCCTTGAAGAATAATGAAAAACTTTAGATTTGACTGATTTTTATCATTACACAATGTAGAAGAGAAAGTAATTTTTGCAGACCAATTAAAAAGCACAATTTTCTTCGCTATGTTCATGCATTTCCTATTGAAACACAATATTTGGTTGGGACAAACATGTATCTATCTAAAGCAAAGGTCTTCAACCAGGGGCCCAGGGCCCACTAGGGGGCCTCAGAAAACTTCCATAGGGGCCTTAAGATGACATGATTTAAAATAAGATAAAATAACTAAATTCAAGACTTTTATTATTTAATTGCCAGAATTCCCACAATCTCGGAAGACCTGGATAGGGTGAATGCAGGTAAAGTAGGACTGTTTAAGCTTGTTTGAAGTTTGCTCAATGGGTTTGCACATGCAGATCATAACAATGGTGTTTAATTGAAGAGACACTATTTTTTTTAATGATAAAATAGTTTTGGCTGATGCAATATGACATTGGTGGGTGTGGCCACACCTCAAAGGATGACTACCTCATGGTGAAAGGTAAAAAACCCTTTGACATAAAATTTTAATTTCTAACTTATAAGGTTGCTCACTAAATGTTAACAAATGTTATTGTGACAGTTCCTGTTTTATTTGTTGCTACAGTTAACAGGGAATAAAATGCAAAGATTTTTATTTTTTTTTCTTGTAAGGTGTTTAAATATTGCTCGCCCACTTTGGCAGAATGTGATAAAGTGGGCCAGTGTGATTCAGGTAAAGCCTTCAGCCTTCAGTAATTATATTAAAATTCATTACATAAATTGACATTCACTGGTTATTATATAGCTGACATGTATAATTTACTTTTTTTATAAACAGAAATGAGTCAAGTTCAGAGATGGAAGAAAGGAAAGAAAGAGCAGGCAAGGCAGTAAATTCAAGCTGTGAAGTGAGGAAAGGATAAGTGGAGCAAAATGCAGATGCAGAGTATTAAGCTTTAAAATATGGACACAATTAAAGTTTATTTAAAGTGTTTTGAGAAAATAGATGGGGGGAACTAACACACATAAACTAAAAGCCACTAAATTTTGACTTCATGGGGTTTTAACAGCAAACCTAATGCCAAAAGTAGATTTTAAATAGGGCTGTTATTGAAACAGATGTCCCAATTCGATTCGATTCCAAATAGCAAAATCTCTATTCGATTCGATTTTCAATTAATTTCAATGGATAATTTTCACTGGCCCTAACAAAAATAAATAAATAAATAAAATTAATAAATGCATAGTCTGTATAAATTAAATATGGATTAATCCTTTCTAAAGTTACAAAAGTTGTTCAGTCAAGAGCAGTGGATATTTTTTTTTCTGTCTTATGTTGTTTGATTAACATAAAAAAACAGACAGCAACAGGAATATTAGGTTGCTGTCACTTTAAGACTAAAGGCCCGTTTACACCAAGAATGATAACTATGAAGATAACTATAACAATAACTATATTTGCTATATTACACCAACGAGCAATGTGTCTGTTTATTGTAAGCTTAAGCACTGCGGTTTCAAAGTGTGAACAACATGTTTTTGCTGATCTTGTTGCATTTACACAGCTTTGACCAGCAGATGTCCTCAGCATGCTAAATTTCGACTGAATAGCTAGTGTAATCAATCTGATCTAACAGTGAATTTAGCTGATGAAGTCAATATAGTGGAATAAAAACAACGGCTAGTCTTTTTCACTGCAACTTCAAAGGAAGCAAGACAATGTTATCAAAACTAGTGCTGGATACATAAGGTAATTTTATGTTACACTGTTTGCTAACCTGGCATAATGATCTCATCGTTAATACTTCTCATCATTTATTCCAAGGGTATGACCGGTTGTTTTCGATATATCTATTTTCTATAAAGTATCCTTGAAAAGGGAGGTTGTCAAAAAGTGGTGGCTTTTTCTGGACCTTGGCAATTAACCTCTCCGCAATGTCGTCTGTTATTTTAAAATGCGTGAGCCCTTAAATTAGAATGGATTCTGATTGGCTGTCAGTGTTTTATCGTTCAACAACTGAAAAAAAAGTTCTGAAAGTGATCCCAACAATATCGTTTCTCTATATCATTATCGTTATAGCTGTGGTGTGGACAGTGCTATTCTTTTATATTTAGAAAGATTTTTAGAACTATATCTTTATTATTATCTTTATAGTTATCGTTCTTGGTGTGAACAGGCGTAATGCATGGATCCAATACTCTGATACAGTTACACGTGTTGTCTTTCTCGACTGTTTATGTTCACTTAAGACATAACTGACTGTGTTTACGATACTCATCGAGACAGGCATTTTGATATACTTTTGTGTGAATTTATCCATTCAAGCGCAAGAAGACGATAAGGAGAACTCAGTATGTAATTCGAGTGCTGTATGAGAAGCGGCTTTCTGGGCACGCACTTCAGATGTGTGCTTACACAAAGCTTCTCACACAGAGTATGAATACCAAATTGAGTCCTCTTTTGCGTCTTCTTGCGCTTGAATGTTTAAATGGCAAGCCCTTAAAAGCACAGTGCAATTGATAAACTTTCATGACCATGCAGCACTGGCCTGATCGGGACAGTGACAGTTCCTTCAACTGTCCGGAACATCAGCTGAAAGGCGCACCTGCATCTGCCATGTTAAACATTGAATGAATGACAGGATTTCCATTGTAACATTGCGCAGACTAGTAATAAGATTCAAGTTAATCAGATATTATGTTCAGTGTTTGCGGGGAAACAAAATACGGAAAAAAAGAACGATTCATGGCTTATTGATATTGAATTGAATCGACCACATTTTAAAAATCAATTCACTGAATTATCTTTTATTTACTTTTTTGCCTATAGTCCTAATTTTAAAATACAATTGAAATTTCATTACCTTTTCAGATCGACAGTGGTGACGTTGAACACGACTCCCTTTAGCCATAGGATCATAAAAAGCCTCTGAGAGAAAGGACAGTTTCCAATACTTTCACCATCACTGCCAGCCTGAGGAACACAAACAGAGAAATCATTACACCAGACTCAATACATCACATATACAGTAAGATATATGAATATGATACAAGTATTTTGCAGGCAGGAAATATGTTTGAACATGTTTTTTTGCCAATCAGCAATATAAAGATTCTTGCAATGAATTATGTCCTAAAAAATGTTATATATATTTTTTATATACACTGAACAAAATTATAAATGCAACACTTTTGTTTTTGCCCCCATTTTTCATGGCTGAACTAAAAGATCTAAGACTTTTTCTATGTACACAAAAGGCCTATTTCTCTCAAATATTGTTCACAAATCTGTCTAAATCCATGTTAGTGAGCACTTCTCCTTTGCCGAGATAATTCATCCACCTCACAGGTGTGGCATATCAAGATGCTGATTAAACAGCATGATTATTGCACAGGTGTGCCTTAGGCTGGCCACAATGAAAGGCCACTCTAAAATGTGCAGTTTTATCACACAGCACAATGCCACAGATGTCGCAAGTTTTGTCCACCAGAGCTGTTGCCCGTGAATTGAATGTTCAATTCTCTAACATAAGCCATCTCCAAAGGAGTTTCAGAGAATTTGGCAGTACATCCAACCAGCCTCACAACTGCAGACCACGTGTAACCACCAGCCCAGGACCTCCACATCCAGCATCTTCACCTCAAAGATCGTCTGAGACCAGCCACCCAGACAGCTGCTGCAACAATCAGTTTGCATAACCAAAGAATTTCTGCACAAACTGTCAGAAATCGTCTCAGGGAACGTCATCTGCATGCTCCTAGTCCTCATCGGGGTCTCGACCTGACTGCAGTTTGTCGTCGTAACTTCGTCATAACTGTCATCGTAACTGTCGTCGATGTTATGGACAACGAACACAGGTGCATTTTATTGATGGCATTTTGAAAGCACAGAGATACCGTGATGAGATCCTGAGGCCCATTGTTGTGCCATTCATCCACGACCATCACCTCATGTTGCAGCATGATAATGCACAGCCCCATGTTGCAAGGATCTGTACACAATTCCTGGAAGCTGAAAACATCTCAGTTCTTGCATGGCCAGCATACTCACCGGACATGTCACCCATTGAGCATGTTTGGGATGCTCTGGACGGGGTATATGACAGTGTGTTCCAGTTCCTGCCAATATCCAGCAACTTCGCACAGCCATTGAAGAGGAGTGGACCAACATTCCACAGGCCACAATCAACAACCTGATCAACTATATGCGAAGGAGATGTGTTGCACTGTGTGAGGCAAATGGTTGTCACACCAGATACTGACTGGTTTTCGGACCCCCCCCCCGCCTAACCTGTGCAATAATCATGCTGTCTAATCAGTATCTTGATATGCCACACCTGTGAGGTGGATGGATTATCTCGGCAAAGGAGAAGTGCTCACTAACATGGATTTAGACAGATTTGTGAACAATATTTGAGAGAAATAGGCCTTTTGTGTACATAGAAAAAGTCTTAGATCTTTTAGTTCAGCTCATGAAAAATGGGGGCAAAAACAAAGTGTTGCGTTTAGAATTTTGTTCAGTGTATATTGTTTGTTGTTGCAAATCAGCAATATTATTATTTTTATTTTTTTTTATCATTATTTTTATTATTTTTTTTTTTATCATTATTTTTAACAAGGTAATCCATTTTTTTTTTTTTTTTATAATTATTCAACTCACAAACCCAGACATGCATGTCAGTGTCATTAGGGCAAATGTGATATTATTAAACCCCTGAAAGTCATTCACCATTCAGTGCATGATTTGAAATCTTCAAAACAATAGTATACAATACAAAGAACAAATGGGATTCGGTGCCAAATTTCCATATCTGAAATTAGAAGATCAAGCTACCCAATAGTGTCCTTAAACTGGGCCAGTAACCTGAGCCAGACATCAGATCCGTGCTTGAGCTGAATTATGCATGGAAATTCCATTACCTGCCCCATTAGCCCACAGCAAAGGGGTTTTGGGTCATACTGTACCTGTCAACAGAACGTAGTTAGACATCATCCTCGCCACCTAAATTAATGTGTTTATCACTTGCTAGGATAAAATGCAAAGAGGTTAGTTTTCAAACACCCATCTGAGGTAAACGGCCAACGCATGACTGGCTCAGATCGAATGTCCACCTTATTGCTGATGTTACACCTGTGGTTATACTGAACGGGACATGGAAGTTTTTCAATCTGACATTACTCAATCCACCCAACTTTATACCTTCCCATAGAATAAAAGATATTCAGAGCAAGGACTAAATATAATTTTACTATTAAAATGAGTTATTTAGATTAAACTGCTCTTAGAATATATTTTATGACTCTGTGTATTGGATTTCTGAGTGCTCCTTGTCCATGCAAAACTCACCGACAGTATACACTCTTAAAAATAAAGGTTCGTTATTGGCATCTTTAGTACCTTTAACATCCATAGAGCCTTTCCATTACACAAAAGGTACTTTACAGTGAAAAAAAAGTTCTTTTGATTATTAAAATGTTCCTCACACTTAGAAAAAAACTGTTGTTCACTGAAAAGTTCTTTGAGTGACCCAAAATGGCTCTTCTATGGCACTGGCTGTAAAAACTAGTGTCAGTAGTAGTTAAAGCTGGTTGCCAGGGCATTTCTATGCTGTTGCTATGGTGTTTACAGTGCTTTTTTGCATGTCGCTGTGTGGTTGCAAGAATGTTCTAGGTGGCTGCAGGTGGTTATCTATACTGGCTTGATTTAAAAGAGCATTTCTAAATCTCTGTGATCAGTAACATTCTTGTGCTTGTTTTATTGTCTCCCAGGTACATAATCGTAAGTCTGATTACTTATTAAAGTTATAGCACACCTCTCTACAAGAAGACACATGATTTGAGGAATCATTAATTCTTGTGTCTTTAACACAGTATGTTAAAGTTTAATACTAAGAGTTAGGGGTTTCAAATCACTTAGCAAATAAGCAACTTGGCAAACATCACTAATAAGGTCATATATCAATACTCGGCAATTCTCAATCAAGCAGTAAACACATGCCAGCCAACAAAGTTTTTATTGTCACTATTAGCTCTATTTATAACTTTGACTCATGCAATAAGATGCCACATGGAAGAAATACAGTATCTGACCGTATGCGATTATGACAGTTCTTTGATTTACAATGCTGCTAATGCTTTTAATAATGTCTTTATCAACATTTTCATTCTTTTCACTCTTTCAGCAGTTAACATGTTCTCTAAACGTCACCACATCTGCAAAACTTAATGCAAAACAAACCACAGTAAGCAGCAGAAGTTCCTTTCAGCCCTTCAGAGGAATTAGAGCATGAGGCGTTGATAGAAAGGAAGAAATAATTCAAGAAGGACCCGGGGTTTTTGCTTTGAAATGTTACCTGCCCCCTTTTGAGCCCTGTCCTGGGCCAGACGCCCATCTTAACCTCAACCGTTGCCAACAAACTTGAGCTACAATTGTCAGAATGCTTAAAACAGGTTTTCAAAAGTAGTGCTGCCATTGATTCCTGACCCCTGACTATTGATTAAGTACACAAAACACAGTAAAAGAGCTCATTAAAGCTAATTTTCATGCTTACCTTCACAAAAAGCTCAATATCAGGATCTTTGTCCTCTTCATTTGAGGTCATATCGCTTAAGCTCACTCAGATTTAGAGGCTGACAGAGAATTATGAAAATGTAACCTCCTTTTCCCTGGATGCGAGTTTGCTTTCAGGAAAGAGTCTTATATGTGTCCAGCAGGGTGTTGTGATGGTCTCTGCACTGTAACAAGTTGGTGGATGTGATGTCGTTGTTTTGATTTGGCCCCTGCGGTCAGCTGTCAGTGAGAGCCGCTAGAACTGTCACAGGAGGGACAAAAATAGCCTCCACGCGGCGCAGGAGCAAAAGGGAGGAGTTCAGTGTCACCTACACCGTCATCTGTTCTCTAACTTATTCTGGCTTGG
>NW_025953469.1:0-48610 GCF_018812025.1 Megalobrama amblycephala | reverse complement strand
AGATTACGATCGAGCTGCTATTTCAAAAATGGCGGTCACAAGTTTCTTGTTGGTCACGGTAACCCCGCCCCCAGCCCCTGACGCAAACTGTTCTTACTCTAGCCCAGCAATGTTTTGGTGCTACGTATGAACCACTTTTCCTGGTTCAGAGCTGGTGCTTTGTGTGTCGAAAGACAAAGAACTGATTTGAAACTAGGCTCTGGCTCAGAACCAGCACTCAAACTGCCTTGGTGGAAAAGGGGTATCTCTGATAGATGCATCTTCTTCTCATACCCCCTTTCCACCAGCACGAACCGGGTGCTAGTGCTAGAGCCAGTTCGGAGTTGGTTCAACTGACGAGCCTTCTAAGAACCGGTTTGCCTTTCCACAGGCTAGAGAGCAGCACAGAGCCAGGTGTTACGTCACTGTATACGTCTCATATTTCACAGCAAAGCTAGCGCCGCAGGGCCAAACACAAACACACCAGGCTCATTTGAGATGCATCAGCTTCTCACATAGCGATCGGCGCATGACATCAAAGCTCCACGAGAACGATCCAAAAGCACAATGAGTTTGGAGCTGGTGCTTTGTGTGTCGAAAGACAAAGAACTGATTTGAAACTAGGCTCTGGCTCCGAACCAGCACTCAAACTGCCTTGGTGGAAAAGGGGTATCAGTGTACACTGGTGAGAAGGACAGCTGGAGTAAGTTTGGGAGGACACTGTCAACATTTGATACTAAAACAGGTAAATGGCACTGCCAGTGCATAGGCTCAAAAAACAGAATCAGCTGCATACATAGATACTTGTCTATGTGGTGGCTGTTTCTGCAGAATCACATTGCTATTGGACAGATGTTGCGCACAATTGAGTCCCATTCTGGGACCAAAGTGCCATATAACTCCATCAGGAAAGGAAACGTACAGATGAAAACATACATCTAGGACTACACGGCAAACTGGTGTGTGGCCAAAAAGGTAATTATGTGAAACTTGAAGTAATGTGTGCTGTTACACATAATTGTTTTATGATAGCTGTTTACTGTGGAGTAATGTATTCATAAATAATTGCAGAAACAATCACACGACCAACAGAACACCAGGGCAGAGATCCACATGTCCCAGTGGACAGTGTGCCTGAGGAGGGAAAGAAGTTTTCTGTGGCAATGCTCCCCATTGATCAGAGGCACAAGGTAACAGCATTGGAAATTTAACACAAATGACAACCATGAACAACAATAACAAAGAAAACAGTACTATCAGCATGTACTGTTAACAGTATATCATTTTACTTTTTCAACATTAGGAAACAATCTCCAAACTGTATTCTGTCAAGAGGAATGACAATTAAGTAATTGCCAGGATTTCTTCCTATGCCATTTTGTATCTGCGGGACCTTTAATCTGTTCTTCCCCCACATTTGTTGAGTGACACAAGCAGTATAGCAATGCCTTGGCTAACTGATAATGTAAGTACGAAATGCTATAAAGCATTATAAAAGTTGTTTTATCCTTAGATTTTATGTTAATATGTGATATCACCCCACATACGTTTATTTATTTAAAAAAATCTTTTTTTAAGGCTGTCAATTGCCGCGTCGCTCAAATTGCGGAAGAGACTAAGCATGTAAGTTATTCACCCTAAACCTATGACTTACCTGTGCCATTTATAGGTTATATAAAGATTTTGTAATTTTGCCTTTCAGGTCATGGTCTTGAACACAGACACATTCATTCTATGGCACAGAGATTGGCAGAGAAAAGCAACTGTATCAGATGTGCACTTGAAAATTCTTGAGGTATTTACAAAATACATTTTTAAACACTTTTTTTTTTTTCAGCATAAGCATTAAGACTAATAGTTTGAAACAATATTGTCATAACTGTCTCTGAAGTGTCCTGTTTGCTTCATTTCAGAATGATTCAGAGATCCAGAAAATACTTTTGCCAAGAATTGTTGGATCTGGAGATAACTGCCACTTCATTCTTTGGGTAACATCAAATGATATACTAATAAACTATTACCATTTTTTATTTATTTTGTGCTTTAGGCTGCTTGAAACTGGGCCACTATATTATAATGCAGTAGACACTGCTTTTTCATGTATAAAAGCTAAGTTATTTTTACTTTGCAGGTTTTTGACATGACAAAGCACATCAGAGTTTATGATAACACCAGTCAATATCTGACAATACACAACCGTGACATGGAAATTCTGAAGTAAGACTTTCTTATTTTTACACACTGTTTCATATCATTACAAATTGTGCCCAATACATTATGATTTTTAAATAAATCATTGCATAATAAGTTATTATAATAAAGCTGTAATACAATTAAAATATTAAATTATTTACATTATATACTAAAGTACTTTTTTTTCTTTTTCAGAGATGCTTTTAGAAATGTTGCATCTTTGGATGATTGGACTGTGTCTAGTCCACAGCAATGGCAGAGAGACGATGGAAGGAACTGTGGTGTTTTTGTATGCACAGCGAGTTAACTGTATTATGTTGATTTTGTTAATATATTCTCTAATATAATACGTTTGATGAATATAACTGATTCTGCTAAATAATTTTTGGAGTAGATGGCAGAGATGGAAGCTAAAAGTATTAAAATGTGCCAGGAAATTCTGCACACTGAACAGATGGGATACCTTCGTCTTTACCATGCCTCATGCATGGTGAAACATCTGCAACCAGAGGTAACTCTTGAAATTCAAAAGGTTTACATTTTACAGAGTATGCAAAGCTTAACATGAAAGTTTATCCTAGGACTTTCCACCTGAAGTCAAAATAGTCCAGAGTGCAACACAGACCAGCTGTGTGGCCCAGGATGTAGGAGTTTGCATTTATCAAAAATATCGATCAAAGTATGTGACGACTATTTAATTTCCTTATGATCTACAATTTGATTAAGCAGTTACACTCATTGTTATCATTTATCTGTATGCAGAGTAATGCACCCACAAATCCAGTCACTGGACTGGATTCAATGTGACCTTTGCAAAAAATGGCTGCATTCTGACTGCGCTGGTATCAGCCTTGAAACGATCACAGAGGAACCATCATTCAGCTGTGGAGGTGACACTAACCATGTGCATACCTTTGAGAAGTATGTTATACCTTAAATTATATCTTTTTCATTAAAAAATACAATGTATGTTTTAATACTACTTTGATTTACAGAACATTGGCACTATTGAAGAAGGGCTGGTTGGTTGACCTTGTAATACAAGATCAAGAAGTCTTGGTAAATATTACAAATTACTAACCAAACCATTTTACTACTAATATCCTAGCTGTATCATTTTTAGCATTGTTATTTACAAAGAGGTCTCTCACTGACTTTTCACTTTTGCAATGTTTTTCATGTGTTCACATATTGTATAACAATATAATCTGTTATAGCTAGAAAAGTTTACATTTCTTACATTTGTCTAATTTTGGTTACATTCCAGAGATTGCACGAAGGATTGAGAAACGGCACAGTCCGATCCAGCAGGATGTTTTTATTTAAACATCCCACATTTTCTCCAAAGCTGAGGATGAAATTTAGCAAAAAGTTTTGGTTTTTTTGATGAAGAACAGGTATTTCATACTGTTTGCCTTGTTTAACAATTTATATAGTTAAAATAAGTTTATTTATGTTGTACCTTAAGAACACAAGACTGTACAGATGCATAAGAAAGTATATATATCAGATGTTATTTTAACATATTTTCATTGGAACGTATACTGTCAATGTAGATTTTCTACAGAAAAATTAGAGAATTATGAATGTAATTACGAATGTTATTATGTACAAATTTAACAAATGTTTTGCTACAGACAGAGAGGATAATTGAAAGAATATACACAGTAACACAGCTGCCTAGGGTTTCCCTGGACAACACAACTTACGTTCTTGAAGTTTTGACCCCTGAGGTATATATACAGACACTTTGTACACAGACACAGTACATGGGACAATATCATTAAATGCACTGTACATATATCTTTCATAATTCTATCTTCTTCTTTTTTTAAAGCTAACACTGTTAATGCTGCAAAAGACTGAGGGCTTTCACAGGTTCCAGGCAGAAATGGCTTTACAGTCATACATTGCTTTGGAGTAAGTCTTTCTTTTAGTGTTGTTTTTTCATTCATCCTTAAAGCATGTCTGAAAAGCTTATACCCATGTCTTATTTCTCTTTTAAAGGGTCCGATGCTCAAATCCACCATGGTTTTGATGGCACTTCATCAGTAGTAGTGTAATCCTGTATGAAGAGGGTGGCCTCCTAGTGGTTTAAGATAAATAATATCACTGACATTGAAGACTGTATGTAAACATTGTTATTGAACTACTGATTTAGATACAGTACCGGTCAAAATTTTGGACACATTACTACTAGTCTCTTATTATCATCAAGCCTGCTCAAAGCCAAGCCAATTTGATCAAAAATACAGAAAGCACAGTAATATTGTGAAATATTACAATTAAAAATAATGGTTTTCTAATTTAATACTTTAAAATATAATTTTTTTCATGATCAAAGCTGAATTTTCACCAACCATTACTCCAGTCTTCAGTGTCACATGATCCTTCAGAAATCATTCTATGATGATTTGCTGCTATTATCAGTATTGGAAACAGTTGTGCTGCTTAATATTATTATTTGTTTTGTGTGATACTTTTTCAGGATTCAATGATCAATAAAAAGTTAAAAAGAACAGCATTTATTCAAAATATAAATCTTTTCTAACAATGTAAATGTTAACTGTCACTTTTAAATAGTTTAACACATTTTTGCTGAATAAAAGTATTACTCTCTTTCAAAAAAATAAAGGAAAAATGACTGACCCCAACGTTTGAACGGTAGTGTATATTGTCTGTAGACATGTGCAGAGGGATCTGTGAATGCCCTGTGATCTGCAAACACAGATTCAACACTTGCATGCTGAGCTTTACACAGAATGTGTAAGAATGTCTTTTTACAGTGGTTTGAAAATACAAGTTAGACCGTGTTTGTTTGCAAATTGTGAGGAGGGCATTTGTAGATTTTTTTAAATGGAAAAAACAGCGAAACAGCTGTGCCAAAAGTCTGAAAACAAATGCAACACAATCTACAAACAAATAATGACCCTCATGCGCAGACAAATCACTTTGCATTCATTCAAATTCTGGTTGTCAAGTACAAGTCACTGATTTCTATTTGTGAATCATGAAGAGTCTGTTTGTGGATTTTTTTATCTATTTGTAGATCTTGTTTTACATTTGCGGATCATGAGGAGTTTGTTTGCAGTTTTGGAATCTATTTACAGATTGTGTTTCACATTTGCAGATTTTAAATTTTTGTAGATCTTGTTTTGTGTTTACAAATTGTAATATGCATTTTTGACTCATAGTCTCTTCTTTTTCAATGATTATGGCATTATTATTTTTTTTTGAACATTATATTTATTGAATTTTAACAAAACAAACAAGTGATACATTGACATAAGCTTCATATTTCACAACCTAATCCCCAAAGTAAATAGAAATAAATGATAATAAAAATAAAAATAAAAAAAACATCACACATAACAGAGTAACAAAGACAATGATAATTAAAAAAAAAAAAAAAAAAAAAAAACCTCGGCAGTCAGCTTATTTTCTTAATTTCCTTCATAATGTCTCAGTAACTCAGTTAATGGTGACCATATTTCTTCAAAATTTTCTCCCTTTCCTCTAACAATATAAGTGAGTCGTTCCAATACAATACATGATGCCATCTCCTTCACCCACATATGATTTGAGGGTACATCCATTTTCTTCCAGTACAAAGATATTAACCGTCTGGCCTGCAGGAGTCCAAAGTCAATCAGTTTTATTTGTCTGGAGCTAAAAACACAGTTCTCTGGATATATACCCAACACACATATTTTTGCCTCAACAGGTATTTTTACTCCAGCAATCTTTGACAGAGTCTGCGATGACTGACTTCCAATATTGATGTAATTTTGGACAATCCCATACACAGTGAAAAAGAGTACCCTTTCCATCTAAACATTTACTACAGCTATCTGGGATATTAAGGTGACCAACGGTTCAGTTTGACCGGAGTTATGTAGGTTCTCATCAACCATTTATATTGGAGGAGTTTCATCCTGGTACTAATTGACTGTTTTTGGGCTTTTAAACATGCAGCTTCCCAGTCTGCCACCTTTATCTCCTCTTGAATGTCAGATCTCCATGCATCCAGCTTATCAGCGGTGGATTCCTCATCATGTGTTAGTAAAGCTGCATAAAATAAAGAAATATGACCTCTCGTTTCAAGATTTTGCAATATAATATTCTCTAGGTTTGACAGTGTTGGTTCAGATTCAATCTGTTTATATTTCGACATAATGAAATGTTTAATTTGTAAGTGTTTATAGAAATGTTTCTTTGGAATGTTATATGTTTGGCATAACTGCTCAAATGTAAGAAGGTTGCCATCCTTATAAAGGTCTGCCAGCTTCTGTACACCTTTATCTGCCCAGATTTTGAAACCCCCATCAGCTCTTCCTGCCTTAAAACCTGTGTTGCCCCAAATAGGCGAAAAAGGAGAGATGGGAGGAATACCTCCCATATACTGATGAGCCCTATACCAAATATCAATTGTGTTTTTAAAAAAGGGTTTTTTTGTCATTTTTCCCAATTTTTTGGGGCATGCAGAATATAAATACAGATTCAAGTTAAGTTTTGTTTCTAATTGTTCAGTTTTTATCCATGCTGGGGGTGTCTCAGTTGCAAAGTAGAATATGGCTGAACGCAGGTGTGCAGACCAGTAATATAATTTAAAATTAGGGAGTTGTAACCCCCCTCTCTCATATGGCAGGTACAGCAGGCGAAGCCTTAGTCTAGATTTTTTATTATTCCAAATTAACCTATTAAGGACAGTATTTAATTCATCAAAAAATTGTTTTGAGAGAGGCAAAGGGAGTGCCTGAAACAGATATAAAAATTTTGGTAATATGCTCATTTTGATCATGTTTATTCTGCCAATCATTGACATGGGCATTACTGCCCATTTATCTAAAGACTCCTTTACTTCACTAATCAAAGGATCATAATTCATTGGTACAATGGTTTTAATGTCTGGGGTAATTTTAACACCAAGATACACAAATCCCTCTTTTGCATTGATAAACGGGGTCTGTATGACTGGATTTAGCCTCTCGTCCTTATTCAAAAATAGAATAGAGGATTTAGAATCATTTATTTCATAACCAGAAAATCGACCAAATAGCTCTATTTGTTGCATCAAGTTTGGGACACTGATGGACAGCCTTGTCAAAAAAACTATCAGATCATCAGCATATAGGGCCAATCTATGCTCTTGATCTCCTAACTGGATGCCAAATATATCAGTTCGTTTTCTTATCATCATTGCCAAGGGTTCCATAGCCAAAATAAATAACATTGGAGATAACGGGCATCCCTGGCGAGTGGAACGTTCCAATGTGAAAGGTTTAGAGACTATGTTGTTTGTCAAGACACTGGCTTTAGGATCTGTATACAAAAGTTTAACCCATTTGAGAAAGTTAAATCCAAATCCATACCTCGGAAGAACGTTAAACAAATATGACCACTCTATTCTGTCAAAGGCCTGACGGGCATCAAGTGATAATAAAGCCGTATCTTTAGCATCAAATTTCTCATGAATTATATTCAAAACTCTTCTTATATTATGAAACCCTTGACGTTTTGGTACAAAGCCATTTTGATCGTTATGAAGATGTGAGATAAAGGGGTCTAATCTTTTTGCTAAAACTTGATAGCATTCTGCAGGAGGTTTACCTGGTTTTAATATCAAAGTGATCATAGCCTGTCTTAGAGTGGGTGGGAGAACCTCATTTTTAAATGCTTCTTCATACATGTTAAAAAGTGGAACTATTATTTTTTCTTTGAAAGTTTTGTAGAATTCTATCGTAAATCCGTCTAACCCAGGAGCTTTACCACTGTTGATGCTTTGTATGGCCTGTGATATCTCTTCAATACTTAAATTTCTGTCCAGCTGTTGTTGTGTGTCTTCTGTGAGTGTCTGAAACTGAAGTTGGTCCAAGAATAGGTCTTGTTCTTCCGAGGTATGGCAACAATCAGATTTATACAAATTTTCATAAAATTGTATAAAACTATCGTTAATTTCAGATGGGTCTACTGTTACCTTACCCGAGGGGGTCTTTATGTTATGAATTGCTCTTTCACTCTGTGTTTTCTTTATTCTCCATGCCAAGAGCTTTCCAGCTTTCTCATCTTGGTCATAGTAAGATTGCTTTAACCACATTAGACTTTTTGCTGCTGCATCAGAAGACAATTTATTATATTCAGTTCTCAAATGCAACAATTCACTTTGTTTTATTGGGTCATCACTAGCATTTAAGTCTAATTCCAAAGATTTAATTTGCTTATCCAAGATTTCCATTTGTTTTTGCTGTTGTTTATTCTTCGTACTCGTATAGCTAAGAATTTCACCTCGAATATATGCTTTAAATCCTTCCCATCTCATTGCGGCACAAGTTTGATCTGTATTCAACTCAAAATAATTATCTATTTTCTCCCCTATAAATTTAACGAAATTTGAATTCTGTAGCCATCTTGCTTGAAACCGCCAACGGAACTGTTTGTGGGTAAAGTTGTCCATGTAAACATTCAGTGAGATAGCTGCATGATCACTAATCACTATGCTATCATACTGACATTGTTTGATCCTTGATAAAAGTTCTCTTGAGACAAGAAAGTAATCTATACGTGAGCGGGATTTTTGTATACCTGAGTGACAGGAAAATTCTATTTTATCAGGATTTAGTTCCCTCCACACTTCCACCAAGTTCATATCCAATATATATTGATTTATTAAATGTCTAGTTTGGGCTTTATAGATATCTGAGCCTGTTGAACGATCTATACTTGGATTCAAGGTACAGTTAAAGTCTCCTCCAATTATATAGAGTCCTTGCAGAGTGGATACGGTAAGAAATAGATCTTCAAAAAACTTTGGTTTATTTTCATTTGGGCCATACACACTCACTAAGTTCAGAGTGATTGAGAGAATGTTACCCTGGACGATTACGTATCTACCAGCCGGGCCTTTTTTATTTGTAGCATTTGGAATGGTATGCTCCTATGAACCAAAATAATTACGCCTCTGGCATAGTTATTGTATGATGAGTGTATCACCTGACCAGGCCATCTGTTTTTTACAAATTTTAATTCACAATCTGTAAGATGCGTTTCTTGAAGAAAAATTATTTTCGATTTGAGTTGCTTAATCCTGTTGATAACCTGTTTTAGTTTAATTCTTTTCCTGAGTCCTCTGACATTCCAATTTGTGATTTTTATATCAGACATTATGAGTATTCACTTGTTCCATACTTTGTTGGTTTTTTCAGACATATTAAAATAGCAATACGTTGTGCCGAGTTAGTATGAAATACAGATAACTTTTGAATTAAAAAAAGCAAATAACTAAATAAAAAAAAGAAATTCCTGAAAATGATACATAACACTTAAAATCCCCCCGCCCCTTCCCTTACTCAGATTAGTAAATGGGGGTTTGTGCTAATCCACTAATAAGGGGAGTAGCTAAGCTATAAAACCCAACTTCAAAAAGCAGCAGTGGTGTCCGTAAACCATGCATACAGCAAACCCATATGAACATGTTAACAGTCCCTCAGTGAAATTATTCAACAGCAATGTCTTTTATCTGCTCATATTGTCTCCTTTCCAAGAATAAAAATTTAACCAAAGTATGTAGTATTAATGTGTTTAGAAAAAGGAAGAAAAAAAAAAAAATATACATATATATACATATGCATACATACACATGCGTCTATAGTGGCGTTATAAAAGTATTGAAGAAAATACCTTAAAGTGCAGTTATTATGTGTCAGTATGAACAGCTGATTTTCTAGTTCGGGAACCGAATCGTTCACCATCATAGTTAGTCCTGTCCAGCATATCTGCGGAGAAAATCCCCAGCCTCCTTTGGAGATGAAAACAGCTGTAGCTTCCCATTGTGGAGGATCCTCATCTTACATGGATTGTATTGGAATCTGCGGAAAATGCCTTTTTCAACGAACACTTTCCTGACGGTGCTGAACTCGGCTCGTTGTCGGATGGTCTCAGCTGAAAGATCCTGGGCGAAAAAAAGTTTGTTTCCTTCGTGTTCGATATTACGTTGTTTTGTGGAACGGAAAACAAACTCCCGATCTTGGAAATTCAGGAATCGGATAAGGACTGCTCTGTGCTGATTTGGCTTTGGAGGTGCCAGGGTTCGGTGAGCCCGCTCAATGACAAAGGATTTGTCGGTCTCCAGCCAGCGCGGCAGCGCCTCCCGAATGTACTCCAGTAGCAGCCACTGACCCTCGGTGCCTTCCCGGAGGCCAAACAAGCGAAGATTCTTCCTGCGGCCCCGGTTCTCCAGGTCGTCAGTCTTTGCCTCTAGGTAGGATATTCGCTTCATGGCGTTGCTAAGGTCGACCGTGCTCTTTTCTAGGAGCTCCTCCGCCGACATGATTCTATTCTCAGCTTCCTCCAGTCGAGTAACATTAGTGGCTACATTTTGCTTCACCTCCGTCATGTTTTTCTCCAAAGCAGCGATGGACTTACTCATTTCACCCATACGATTATCTATGCTGTCCAGCTTGGTTCCAAATCCACTGAACTCCGAGTGCAATGACCGAAGTTCAGCCAACACCGTGGTAAGATCACACATGCTATCCGTGCTAGCAGTCCCCACGTTGTCTTGACCTGCTGCCGAAATGTCAGTTTTAGCTGGTTTTTGGGAACCGCGTTTTCGTGTGAAAATATCACAATCCTTGAGAGTAGCAGATTTTGACATCTTATGATTCAGTCTACGCTTCAAAGGCTGGGTTTTTTGGAATTTTTGATGCAGGTTACACGGAGCGTTCACTTTAAGCTGCCATCTTGGTTCACGGCTCCATAGCGCCCCGATTATGGCATTATTTTGTCACAACAGCGAAACAATAGTGTCAGAATTCTGAAAACAAATGTGACACAATCTACAAACCTGCAAACAAGTCACTTTACATTCATTCAAATTCTGGTTTTCAAGTACAAGTCACTGATTTCTATTTGTGAATCAGGATGTGTTTATTCGTGGATTTTTAATCTTTTTGTAGATGCTTGCATGCATGCTTTATATTTGTGGATCACAAAGAGTTTGTTTGAGGACTTTGTATCTATTTGTAGATCTGTTTGTTTGCGGATTTTTTTTATCTATTTGTAGATTGTGTTTTGTGTTTACAAGTTGTAATATCTATTTGTGACTTTTAGTCTGTCCATTTTCAATGGTTTTGGCATCAATTTACCCCCACGGGCCAGTCCATATGTGTATTCTCCATGTAAACTCCTCCCCTGCAGGGTAGGTAGTGGTCTCTGCAGCGTCCCTGTAACGTCTGGACCAATCAGCCACACAATTATTCATTGTATTTAATGGATTACCCATAAACTCACTCTCACTATCAAAGTTCTCTGAACTCATCCCCCTAAAACTGTAACCAGCATCCCCAATGTTGCTAGCACACAGGCCAACCTAGGTGTCCTGTTACAGTTATATGGTACTTTTATGATCCAGAAGAATTCTGGAGAGACTAGTGACTCATTCTTCCTGAGAAGGACAAATAAACTCTCTTAATCCTATGTATTCTCTATATAACCACTTGGGAAATGTATAAACATGTATCCAATTTTCCCATCTCATGACTTTCCTTTTATAGGCTTTATTCTATGTATTAATTCTCTCTTTTGAACTATTTTGGTATTAATGTTCCATAGTTGCAAATGTATAGTTAACTGAGATCACATTGGCAGCATGTTTGGTATCTACGGACTCCAACTTTAATTTCCTATTTGGTAATTTATGTTACATGTTACTAACTCTGTGACATGTTAGAATTATAGGAAGCTAGAAGGTTATTCTCTCATTCATCCAATCCAGTGTCTTATGCTAATATCTTGCTACAGAACAAAGACTCGTAAAACTTTCCTCCGAGGGGGCAACTCCTTATTGGCTCAGACACCTCAAGAGGGTGTGACATCTTCACCCCTTATATTCACTGATCACAAGGAACCCCCTCTCTTCCTGCTCGTCCTCCTCTTCTTTTCTTTTACTGACAAATGCTGACGTCAAGATGATGCTGTAAGAAGCTAGAAGCTTCTAAGGAACCCCAAGCTTGTGCCAGGCCTCGGCCTAGACCTTCCATTCACCAAAGATCCTCTGAATCCAACTGGTTCTCTTTCATCAAGACAATATCAGCAAAGATTCAACGGAAGCCTCCACAAATTGCATCAGGACAGTTTTAATTCAACTTGGAGAGACATGCAAGTATCAAACTTAGTCTCATTATCGGATACATTGAGTATCCTTACCCCTTTTAAAGAAGGGCCTGTTAAAACTAAACTGATGGTTTGCTCAAGGCTGTTGATCTGCTGAAATGTACAACAATGCTGTAACCTCTTGCTTCCTGTACTCTGCTTTAGCCCTCTCTCTCTTGGTAAACTGTATGCATGTATGTGTGTGAATGTTAGAGTAGTTTAAGTGTTTAGTCTAGTTAATAAAGTCTTGTTCATGTCACACGTAAGGTTGTCTGTGTTTTGCGCTCATATACGGGAGTCCCTATTCATGTCGGTCCTGACTACAGGCTTTTAGTAGAATAAGATTGTTATTTCCCATAACCTGGAAATGAACATTTCTTAGAATTAATAAACAATTAACACTGTGTGTTCATTGAACAACAGGTTAATTGATTGTAATATTAATTTTATTACATTAAGTTAATTTTATTAACTGATTAAAATATTAATAATTAATTATAACTAGTTATGATTAATTATTCATATTTATTTTGAGCTAATTTGCTACATCCCCTACGGGTTCGCTTCCCGTAAGTAATCTAGTTTACTTAGTGGGTATTTCGGAACAGCGGTAGACTCTCTTGGCGTAAGCTCGCCCCCTTCCCCGTCCCATTGGTGCGCCGGGTGGCTAGAGCTTGCGCTGGGCACTGGAAGGGGTTTCGTAACTGTGGCGCTTTATTTGGGATCCCAATTCGTCGGTCACTACTGACATAGATCGAACGTGACCGACTGAAAGGGAACATCTCGGTTACGTATGTAACCCTCGTTCCCTGAAGGAGGGAACGGAGACGTACGTCCCGTCGCCACAGTTTTTGTACCCTCGCTGTTGTGCGGACACCAGTTGTCTCCTCAGTGAAAAACAGAGAGTGACTGCATCTGCTTCCTATTTATATTCACCTGTTGGAGGCGGTGTGCATTATGCAAATATCGCACACCAATTCCATTGGCCTGTTTTAGTTCACTCAAAGCTGATAGGGCTCTCTAGCGATATCCCAATTGGTCGGTCACTACTGACGTACGCCTCCGTTCCCTCCTTCAGGGAACGAGGGTTACATATGTAACCGAGACATTTTCTTTTTCTGTTCTGGTGCTTAAACTTTCTCATCCAACATCATCTGGCAATGAAATCAGAAAAATCATTAAGACAATTTACAAACAGAAATTTACAATAAAGACATCATACTGTTGTTTCTAAAAAATGGTTACTTTTGGGAAATACTAAGAATAAATATTTTAAATGATGAGCTGAAGATGAGTGAAATATTATTGGGGAAGGTGTAAAAGTGTGCTGACTTATCTAATTTTAGCTCACCTGCAAAATACCTGAACCTCACACAAAACCAGAACTATATATACATACGGCCCCTGGTCTCATTTGAAATGTGCCTTAATCAGGGGTGTCCAACCCTGGTCCTGGAGGGCTAACGCCCTGCAGATTTTAGATTTAATCAGGAAAGGCCTATGTCTGATATTTTTGTTTTAGCTAATAGACATTCTTAAAACAATAAGAAAGCATTTTGTTATTTTGTAAGCATTTTGCATGTAGAATCAAATCTGGATTAATCATTGTTTCACATAAACAAGGACATGCTTTTGGTATTTGTAGGAGTTCATTGTTAGTTTACATTAACCAATGCAATAAGTAAGCGATTGTTTAAGACAGACCAGTACATTTCGAAATTAAATGCACTTTTTTTGAGGTGAAAATAAGATATTATGCTTTGAATGTGTTACATTATCAGTACTTCAGCAGTGCATTGGTTACTCTCTTTACACCACAGATTCCACATCTCAAAATTTTTAAGGTTTTTGTTTGCTAAAATAGTCTTATTTGTCATAATACTGTTGTGAAACTCTGACAAGCCAGTTAGTCATTCAATAGTGCCACATTATTGGCAATCATTTCCTGTAAAAAAATGTAACGGAAGCAACCTTATTTTTAATCTACGTTTATTTACAGTAGGTGGATGAATGTTCGTATATGTATTTATTACATTTTTATTATTATTTTGTCTTTTAGCTGCTGTGAGAAAAAATCATGACACCACAAGCCACCGATCAGGAGATAGAAGCAAATATACAAAGATGGCTTCAGCTTGCTCCTGATAGAGATGGAGAAAGGAGAGAGCGCTTGTGGAGAAAAGAGGGGCTGCAGAGCTGTACTTCACTTCCTGAGGACAGTCCTAAATAGGATCACTTTGAACATAATTTTAAACATTCTGATGTGTAAATTTGTTTTAAGCCATTTTTTTTAATTTGCTCTATGTTTGTTGAGAGCAAAATTACATTATAATATGTTTACATTTCAGTGCTAGATTCATTCATATATTCATTTAGTTAGAATTACAAACATTTATGGCTGTTCAGGCAACTAAAATAGCGTTCACACAGTTACAGAACTTTTTTTTGGCTTGTGCATTACTACAATAAGTAAGCAACTGTTTAAGACAGACCGGTACATTTTGAAATTAAATGCAATTTTTTGAGGCGGTAATAATATGTTATGCTTTGATTGTACTAAATAAAATAGCCTTCACCCAGTTACACAATTCTGAATGTGATTTTTATTATTATTAATATTATTATTGGCTTGTACAATATTGTTAAATAAACTAATTTTGAGAATTGAATTTTCTTTTGACTCATTTGTTCACATGGTTTGGGTAAGATTAGGCTGGGTTATGGCTCATTTTTGGGGTGTCTGGTTAAAGGGTGGTGTTGATATGGTTAACATGTGCCTGAGAATTGGTATCAATAATAAAACCTGTTTTGGCCCAGTTCAGGGCCAGTTAAGGGTGATTAACTGGCTGAGTTTTGGGCCGGTTATGGCCCATGTGTGATCCTTTAATCCAGTTCTGGGCCACTTCAGGGCCGTCATTCTTTGCGGTACTTGGGCCAACGGAAACGTGATCGTGTGGCCCGGAGCTGGGCCAGAATACATTTGCTATGTGGGATTGAAGAACCTTGTCAGATCTGCATGACATATAGTAGTAATGCCCCTTTTGCAGCTTGTTATCCAGTCAAATATTAGCAATAATATAACAGCTTTATACTTTGAAAAGTCATCAACTTTTTTTTTTTTTTTTTTGTATCCAGGTTGATGCTGTCTGTCAAACATTTGCACGTTTCACTTACAGTGAGGACTGAAGCATGATCCTTACCTGTCACCTCCTCAGGTTATGTGTAGTTGAACCTCAGATCAAAAAGAGTGGAATGAGTGGTATGTATATATATACGTGTTTGTTTGTTTGTATGGAGGATGTGTTGCAAAATCAGATTACTGCTTTTGAAATGTCTGGGCTGTACTGACTTCTCTTCTAAATGAGTATTGGAAAATAACACCCACTTCTGTTTCAGCAGGTTGCATTCAAAGTAAGAAAATCTTCTTGAAAATCATCTTATCTGCACAAGCAGCTTCTGTTATTGCCACAAACTCTAGTGACATGCAGAAAAATAACAGCATTGCCAAATGTTTGTAGAACTCTTAATATAATTACTCTCAAAGGCCATTTCATTCACATCTGATGCACTGTTGAATATAAATGAAAATGAATAAAATGCATTTTCTCATTTGTTGGGAAGTATGTTATAGCAGTCTGTGCTGCATGTCTGTTATCTTCCAATGTTGTGTGACCAGAGAGCAGCTGACCCAGATGAGAGAGACAGGAATGTCATGGGCCGCTATCTCTACCTGTTTGGGTGTGAGCTGTCAAACCTTACGAAGACGACGCCTTCAGTATGGCAGAGACTAATTTCAGCACAATTTTTCACCTCTTGACCTTAATGCACTGATTCATTCAATTATCAGTCAAACACTTAATGCTGAACTTACACTTGTCTAAGGTAAGAGTACTTTGGTAGCATATTATATATAAAATATTAATATGATATCTAATCATGTGTCATTTTGATGTCAAGTGCTCTTATACTGACGTTGCTGACATTGTTTAATTGACCCTTTGTTACTGTGGCTTTGTCCGACAAGCCATGACGCTCTCACGCCACACATATTCTCACAGAGAGAAAAATACACTGTGAAGCAAAAAAGGACACGGACAACAAGCCGGCAGACTAGACAGAGCAGGTTAATTTTTGTTCAGTATTTTTACACAGTGTACAAGCATTGTTGTAAAGATTTACTGGTGGATTGATAAAAAGATAATGTGCTTTCAAAAAAAAAGTTAAATGATAAGGAAACTTGAATATTATATATAGTCATATTTTAAATTAAACTGTTTAATAGTTTTTGAATTTGACTCATACCTCTTCTTAAAAAATGGTTTAAAGGCTTAAATGTGAGGTTTTTATAAATCATATTTATCTAAAACTTGTTTTTGTCAACTTGTACTATATGAATTGTAAAGTAGATCGTCATTTTACAGTTATTTTATGGTTTAGTATGTTACCGTAAACATTGATCTCCCCCAATACAGTATTAATTTTATTTGTGCAGGTTTTTAAAAAGGTCTTAAAAGCCTTAAAATTGATTTTTCAAACCCCCTTATGTACCCCGTACAGGTGAACAAATCATTTTGAATATTTTTTAATGCCTAACAATTACCTTATTCGTATCATTTCATTTAATTGCAAAATTCATGCATATAGTATTCACTGTCTATTTTAATGTTTTAATCAAAGAATGATTTATTTAAAAAAAAGGACATTATTTCGGTGTGAAATAAATGTTAAAAGCAGCAATAAGAAAGCTGCAAACTGCATCTCTCGTTCAAACCCGCTCTCTCTCTTGTACACTGTACCAGCCATCTCTCCTCATTGGATTTTAGAAAGGTCATATACCCTATAATTTTGGTTTTATTTGTCAGCACCTCCTTTTTTATGTATACAGACGTGATGTAAGGACACAAAGATGAAGAAGCTTACCGTTGTGAATCGGGCTAAGGTAAGGAGATAGTTTTGAACACTTGCTAGTTATGTACTTGCTCAAATTGATTTTGGAACATTTTTAAACAAAAAAAAAAAGTCACAGACAGCAGATTTAACTAAACCCATTAGATTTTAGTCTAATCTAAATTCTTATATTTAGTTGAATAAAACTAGACTACAACTAAAACAATTTAGATGGCGTAAACTGAATCAAAATTTGCTGTCAAAAGTAACACTGCGCTTCAGTTAAACACTTTTATATAAAATCTTTATACACATTACAATATTTATAGCTTAATAAAAAATATATTTGGACACATCAATACGTTTATCCTGAAATGGGCACTTTGCCTTCGCTTGCTCTGTTTAAAACACTCATCATCATGTGTCCAACAATCTTTGTATGAAAGAGTGGAAATTTACACCTTTGTATCGTCCTGCACCCCCACCGTGAAGCTACTGAACTATTCCTCCCAAACCCCATATCTCTGTTAACCACTACAGCAAGATCACTCACACCAAACATACTCACAGAATTATACCTCAAAGATCAGTGTGAAACATTTATTTAGCACTGAAACACAGCACACATTACACTGAAACAATCATAAGCAGTGCATTTTCAATATACTGAAAATAAGTTGATTTTAAAAAAAGATATTTGAAATGCACTTTACACTGAAAAGTATAGTTTGAATATGAAGTTTTCTTTTTCTGTTCTGGTGCTTAAACTTTCTCATCCAACATCATCTGACAATGAAATCAGAAAAATCATTAAAACAATTTACAAGCGAAAACACACAAAGTCACACTGTTGTTTCTAAAAAAATAGAATAAATATTTTAAATGATGAGCTGAAGATGAGTGAAATATTTTTGGGGAGGGTGTAAAAGTGTGCTGACTTGTGTTTGATATTGTTTTTTTTTTTTTTTATTGTTTCGGTTTTTTTATTTTTATTTACACATAGTACATATGGAGGACCAGGAGTGACACTTAAAAATAAAACAAAGAATCAATTAATTAATTTAATAATTTAAACATAAAAAAATATATAAATGAATCACTTTTTATGTGGGCAAATTAATAGAAATATTTAAAGTTGTTTATTTAATTCCTCTTTTTAAATATAGTTTAATAAAACAATAAAACAATAAATTTTAAAAATCTTTTTTTGAATGTGTAAATAAATAGACATTTAAAACGGGTTATTTAATTCATTTTTTAAAACGTAGATCAATAAAACAATAAAAAGTTCATTAGTAAATCATTTTAAATGCACATTTAAATCGCCTTTTTAAAAAGAATTTGGCAAATGCTTTTCTTTCTCTATTTACCAATTGTTTTTCTTTGTTGGTTTGCCAAATGCTTTTCTTTATCCATTAGTCAATCGAGTGGTAAAATGCCATTGGACAGCACACACGTGGGAGCAACCAATCAACCTTTGAAGAGCCAATCCTCTCTCACTAGTACACCTCCTTTTCTGTTCTCATCTAATTTTAGCTCACCTGCAAAATACCTGAACCTCACACAAAACCAGAACTATGTATACATACGGCCCCTGGTCTCATTTGCCCTGGTCCTGGAGGGCTAACGCCCTGCAGATTTTAGCTCCAACCCCAATCAAACACACCTGAACCAGCTAATCAAGGTGTTCAGGGCAGGTGTGTCTCATATGTTCTGAAAAGTGAAGCCGCGGGCTCTTTGATCGCCCCCTGGAGGCTGGATGCAGTACAGGTCATAAACCCCGCCCTCTCAATGCAGTCGAATGAGACTTCAGTGAAAACTTAAAAATAAATTCTGCTTCAAATAAAACTTTCTGAAAGATGGTTTTGGTCATTTAAGGTAGTTGTTATCACACTGATATATATTCAATTGTTCGTTTATGTGATGATTTAGATTTTAGCTAGCAATTTGATGCTATAAAAACGGGGCGTGTCGTCATGATTCGAAGTTGATTGACAGCTTGTCTGAGGACTGGAGCTTCGAGGGGAGATTGAAGATGTATTAACTAACTGTTAATTTTCGATTTCTTTGTTATTTAACACCAACAAAATGAGTTGTTCAGCAGTAAACTGTACCAACCGACCTACAGGATCTGACGGATCACTGAACTTTTTTTTCTGTAACATCAAATGTGGGCGTTATAAGCTAATTAATAAATGTTATTAGTTAAGATAACGCACCTAATGTTAACCATGTCGGGAAAAAGCAGGTGATCGTTATCTGGCAGTTACTTATTATTTTTATGGGTATAAAATAATAATTAGCAGGACAAAACTAATGATAGCCTACTCTAATTACAGCAATCGATCTCCTGTAACGTTAGTTGAACTTGATTTAAAATGGCAGGACCGTTTCTGACGATTTAGAGTTGTTTCTAGTGGCATATTATGTTGAGTTTATCTACTGAATTTGCTGTTTCAAAAATATTATTGCTCTAGAAACAGAAAAGCCTATTATTTTATAGGTAGACTTTTAAATTGTGTATAATTTTTATAGTCTCTTTAAAATACATAATCGCGACTCCGCCTCCAGGCTCCACTGATGATTCCTTCTGCGCATGCCCAGGCTCCAAACCTTTTTTTTTTTTGACGTATTGCGTAACGTGTCAGCGCCCATTCATCAGCCCATTTTGGCTTCAGTTCAATACAATGGAAGGAAGCGGCGTCGCGTCGTCCATCTTTTTTTACAGTCTATGGTTCAGGGCCAAAGCCACTGGAAAGCAAGCCTGCATCCTTTAGCCAAAAAAGTATAACAGCTAATAGCTAACAGGTGTGTTGGAGCAGGGTTGGAACTAAAATCTGCTGGACCGTAGCTCTCCAGGAGCAGGGTTGGACACCCCTGGCCTAAATGCATTGAGTTGCTGCCATGTGATTGGCTGATTAGATATTTGCATTAATGAGCGGTTGAACAGGTGTGCCTAATGAAGCTGCTGGTGAGAATACGTATATCCTCTTCATTGACACCAGTGTTGGGTGTAATTAAATTACTTACCCACTGAAAAAGTAAAGTAAGGGATTACTGGTCATTTTTTAGGTAATTTAATTACCGTTACTTGCGTTACATACTGTAACTTAGTTCAACAATTCTGTTTAAATCAATATTGAATTTAAAATCTAAATTTGTCGTCTAAATGTAAAAGTGAACGCTGCCTCTTTAAAGTCGTTAGCTGTAGTGATGTTGAGCGCACTGGTTGGCTGCCTAATTGCTGTCTGAAGATGTCGGCAGAAGCGAGTGGCTGTTTTTTTTTTCAGAATGGAAATATTCCAATTACTTCACTTTTTTGACACAGGTAGGCAAGAACATTACGGTAAAATGTAAGCTATGTGCTAGGGAGAAAAAACTGTGTGTTCTCTAAGAGACGCTCTTCAGTCAGTGCGCTCTCAGCCAAAGCACACACACATAGCCGCCTCTCGCGAGTTACAGATTTTTGCGGTTTATTACACATAAACGCTCAAATACACACACAGTTATGTCAAAATGCCGTATATTCTCATTGGTTATGTCAATGTAAACAGCATGTGTGACAGCGTATTGTCTCCGTCCATTAGGTCTTAGTGACAGCAGCCTTTAAAACATGCTACTGTCTACTATTGGCTGTCTGTATTATAAATGATAATCAAAAATAAGGATCTATATTTAATTTATACAGTTATGACTATGCAGAGTTATTTTATATTTGATTATTCAACTTCTGTGGTATTTTTACTTACTAAGATCTACCTGAAAAAATATAGGCCTATAGCATTGTTTTATTTGTATCTTTAAATATTTTTACCGTGGTATGGCCTTTGGTATCGGTATTGGTACCGACTACTAGATTTTTGGTATCGTGAAATCCCTATTTGTTACTAAAAAGTTTTAAGTAGCTATTATAGTATGTTTTAATAGTTATAAAAGGCAAAACTATTCCATATTTGACTTAAATTATTAAAAGTTTCCTTTCTATTGTCCATCCGGTCAAGGTTTATAGGGATTTTAAGAAGTAATTAGTAACAAGTTTAATTATTTGAGGTATTAAATTACTTTTCAGACAGAGTCATTAGAAAAGTATTTTAAATACAACATTGAAAATGTAATTAGTCATTAGTAATTCATTACTTTTTTGAAGTAACTTACCCTACTCTGGTGTACACCACCCTGTTGAAGAGACACAAATTAGCTTTGCTGCAATTTGTAAAGAGATCATTTACATTTTATCCCAGTTTCATTCAAACTTCAGCCGTAGGTTTGTTTTTTAAGTGAATGTTATTCAAGATGTTGCCTGAACCAACAAACCAACAGCTGAAAAAAGTCATAATTACAGAAATTTTGTCTGACTCTGAAGGCCTGGAGGAGTTGCGACCACATTAAGGTAAGCTATGTAATCAAAATGATCAAATGTTTGACGTCTTTGTTATTAATAACTTAATATTCTTACAAAAAGTTCACTCACCTGGAGCACAAGTGGCCTTTTTCGTTTCTGTTAACAAAAACAACAACAGTTTTTCAGATATTAATATGTTGGCCTACAGAATAAATTAAACCACAGTATTATAATATTGTTTTTTCACTTACTTGCAAATACTTCAACCTCACACAAAATGAGAATTTTAAAAATCCCAGGTAGAACAATGTTGACGTATCGGCCCTTAATAGGCTTAAACTCATATGTTTCTGTGCCTCCATTTCGAATGGACCAAATTGTTGCAGCCCTTTAGATTACAAACACACAAATAAAGAGAAAAGTTACATACTGTAATATCTCTCTCTCTCCCTTCTGGAAGAAAAACAAAAATGAGAGAAAGAGAGCGCGCACAATCCTTACAGCTGATTGTTGTTGCCGTTGCTATGCAGGCTGTTGCCAATCCGGATCTGCGCACCTGATATCCACTCGCCACAACAGTCTCCGCGATTAGTGATGGTAACCTTGTTTATGCTGTAGACACCCATTAAATCCACTCTCCACCAGGGATTATGCTCCATGTTAGTATGAGTGCATGACCCAAGCAAATAATTTGGATTACTGTTTCCGTCTACAGCATGGTGAGATGCTCCAAGGAAAATGTTTGTAGAAGATTGGACTGTTTTTGCTCCAAGAGCAATATTCCCTGTTTACCATAGGGGAAAAACAAACAAATTACACATATTTCTTGTCTTTTGTTGTGCTGAAATAAACCCCACCATTACGGGTAATTATTATACGAAGCTATGTTATCAACATGATGTATTAATTAAAATGTTTGACATATTTAAACTCTTTGTAAGAATATTTGCTATACGTAAGCACTTTAAACATTAAGAAAACTCACTTTGAATGCGTTTTGTATATCCTGCAAAAAAAACAACAAAAAAATATCACATTAATACACTCAGAACCAAACTAAATCACAAACTAGAATGAGTCGGTCTAAGTTCGGTCTTTTTCCTCTCACACAACTAGACAACAATCAGACATTGCACAGAGAATGCTGTCATGAGCTTGTATGTGGCCTTCAACACCAAAACACACACGCTATTACACTAACAAATGTACATGAATTATCCCAAACATACCTGTCCAATCAGTAACACACAGGCCAGGCAGAAGCGCAAGCAACAAAATCACCAGTACATTCATCCTGACCTCAGAAATAAAGAATACAGCATGTTATGTCAGTATATGGAGAAATAAGTTTGTCTCATCCTCGTTTTGACAGAGGATTGTTTTTTTGTTTTTGTTTTTTTTTAGTATACAGGTTGACGCTGTCTTTCAAACATTTTTCTTAGGTGGTTCACTTACAGTGAGGACTGAAGCTGATCCTTACCTGTCACCTCCTCAGGTTATGTGCAGTTGAACCTCAGATCAAAAAGAGTGGAATGAGTGGAGTGATCTCTCTCTATATACAGTCTCTTCTGTGCTCTTGTATGTACATATAAGTGTTTGTTTGTGTGGAGGATGTGTTGCAAAATCAGATTACTGCTTTTGAAATGTCTGGGCTGTACTGACTTCTCTTCTAAATGAGTATTGGAAAATAACACCCACTTCTGTTTCAGCAGGTTGCATTCAAGGTTAGAAAACAGCTGAATTCATGCTTCATCTTATCTGCACAAGCAGCTTCTGTTATTGCCACAAACACTAGTGACATGCAGAAAAATAAGAGCATTGCCAAATGTTTGTAGAACCCTAAATATATTTACTGTCAAAGGCTATTTCATTCACATCTGATGCACTGTTGATAAATGAAAATGTGAATAAAATGCATTTTCTCATTTGTTGGGAAGTATGTTATAGCAGTCTTGCTGCATGTCTGTTATCTTCCAATGTTGTGTGACCAGAGAGCAGCTGACCCAGATGAGAGAGACAGGAATGTCATGGGCCGCTATCTCTACCTGTTTGGGTGTGAGCTGTCAAACCTTACGAAGACGACGCCTTCAGTATGGCAGAGACTAATTTCAGCACAATTTTTCAATCTTTACCGTAATGCACTGATTCATTCAATTATCAGTCAAACACTGAACTTACACTTGTCTAAGGCAAGAGTACTTTGGTAGCATATTATATATGATATCTAATCGTGTCATTTTGATGTCAAGTGCTCTTATACTGACGTTGCTGACATTGTTCAATTGACCCTTCGCAAAGACCCGTCCCCCTTTGTTAATTTTACTTTGTCCGACAAGCCATGACGCTCTCACGCCACACATATTCTCACAGAGAGAAAAATACACTGCGAAACAAAAAAGGACACTGACACCGAGCTGGCAGACTAGACAGAGCAGGTTAATTTTTGTTCAGTATTTTTACACAGTGTACAAGCATTGTTGTAAAGATTTACTGGTGGATTGATAAAAAGATAATGTGCTTTCAAAAAAAAAAAAAAAAAAGTACAATGATAAGGAAACTTGAATATTATATATAGTCATATTTTAAATTAAACTGTTCAATAGTTTTTAAATTTGACTCATACCTCTTCTTAAGAAATGGTTTAAAGCAGGGGTCTCAAACTCAACTTGGCTGGGGGCCGTTTCTGTGATTGACACCTCATAGGAGGGCCATTTTAATATTCAAACACAAGAAAGCACAAAATTTCTGAAAATTTGCTTTCCTTTGCATTATTTCTCATTTACTTCAAATTTCATTTATAAAATTTAGATCCGCTCTAATGGATAGATCCGTAACTCTTCCATCCAGATAGCAGAATTCCCTGTTTTTACAGTTATTTCTATTTCTTATGCATTCCATTTTTATTATTATGTATTTGGTCTTCTTTATATAAAGCACTTTGAATTACCATTGTGTAATGTGCTATACAAATAAAATTGCCTTGCCTAAAATATTTTTTGCCATACTTAAAAAATTTAAACAGCAGTGTCTCTATCATTGTTATTAGTAGTTTTTAACAGTTAATGCAAAAATTTTCCCTAACTTTATTTTAGCTTAAATAGCATCAAAATCCTGCACTGAACAACACTGAACAAATGCAATACCTGAATACATTTATAAACTATTATATTTCTTTCCAGACACCTGACAACGCTTCTGCTCACAAAGCTGAGCCGCATTGGTCCAAGATGCCGTTTGACGCGCATCGGACGCGTTTCGGTGGTTTAAAATCGATGCTCGCGACTTGCGCGAGTGCTTCTGTAATTTAAGCAAACGCGCTCATAATAGAAGCGACAAGGTCGCGACGCGCATGTGGTGCGGCGCGCTCGTTTTCCAGGCGCGACTATGCCGCGGTGAGATGAAAACATCTAAACTTTTCATGTGACAAGGACCAACCGATGAGCATCGGCCTTTTCTTAACAACATCGAAAGCGCAGCCGAACAGCTGATCATAGCTGTACAGGGCGGGTTTTTTATTTCTCATCTCCATATATGTAACGAGATATCTGTGAATTGTCCCTTAGAACGGCGACTTTTTCTTTGCATGTGGAATATGCATGAGACAAAGAGAACAAGAATAAAATAATAATAATTTAGCGGGCCGGATTATGTTTTACTTTTGAGATAAGTTGCGGGCCGGGTGTATTGGGAGGGCGGGCCGGCAAATTCATGCATCTAGTATTTACTGTCTATTTTAATGTTTTAATCAAAGAATTATTTATTTAAAAAAGGAAAAAAACTAAAATCAGTGTGAAATAAATGTTAAAAGCAGCAATAAGAAATCTGCAAACTGCATCTCTCGTTCAAATCCGCTCTCTCTCTTGTACACTGTACCAGCCATCTCTCCTCATTGGATTTTAGAAAGGTCATATACCCTTTAATTTTGGTTTTAGTTGTCAGCACCTCCTTCTTTATGTATACAGACGTGATGTAAGGACACACAGATGAAGAAGCTTACCGTTGTGAATCGGGCTAAGGTAAGGAGATAGTTTTGAACACTTGCTAGTTATGTACTTGCTCAAATTGATTTTGGAACATTTTTAAACAAAAAAAAAAAAATATGTCACCGACAGCAGATTTAACTAAACCCATTAGATTTTAGTCTAATCTAAATTCTTGTAGTCTAGTTTTATTCAACTAAATATAACTAAAACAATTTAGATGACGTAAACTAAATCAAAATTTGCTGTTAAAAGTAACACTGTGCTTCAGTTAAACACTTTTATATAAAATCTTTATACACATTACAATATTTATAGCTTAATAAAAAATATATTTGGACACATCAATACGTTTATCCTGAAATGAGCACTTTGACTTCACTTGCTCTGTTTAAAACACTCATCATCATGTGTCCAACAATCTTTGTATGAAAGAGTGGCAATTTACACCTTTGTATTGTCCTGCACCCCCACCGTGAAGCTACTGAACTATTCCTCCCAAACCCCATATCTCTGTTAAAGGTTCATGAAACCCCCCTGTTTTACCCTGGTCGTTCACACCTCAAAGCTAAAAAAACTTTGTAAAAATGGGCGTGTAAAGCTCTGGAAAAGTGGGAGTGTAGAGGGGGGGAGAAGAGGGGAGAGAACAACCAATGAAGCACAGACATACAACACACTCATTATACAGAATAATGAATATTAATATATGAGCACGGAGAATGGAACTACAAACAAACTGACAACAAACTACCAAGCACAAGGGAGAAATGCGAAAGAATATTTAATAGGGCTAATAATAGGCTACTTTGATTACGTTTACGAGCACTGCAGTCTCAAAGTCAGTCTTTTGTCTATAGACCAATTTGGTGTTTGCAAACAGCGATGACGTTTTTGTGGGCGGAGCCTAGCTGGTTGCAGAAAATGACAGTTGAGCAGTAGCAGTCTATGGAAGCCACGAAATAAAAGAATAAAAAAAAAGTTAATTTCGAGTTTATATCTCACAATTCTGACTTTTATTTCTCGCAAATCTGAGTTTACATCTCACATTTCTTACAAAGAAAAACAGAATTGTGAGATATACTCGTTATTCTGTCTTTTCTGAATTGCAATTTATCCCGCAATTCTGAATTTTTTCCCCTCAGAATTGTGAAATAAATTCACAATTGCGAGTTATAAAGTCCGAACTGGGAGTCATAAACACGCAAATGCAAGAAAAAAAAGTCAGAATTGTGAAATAAAAATGATTATGTTTAAAAGTTATCTGTAAAATATTATAGGTTTAAATTATTTTAATTATAATTATTTCATGCTGTAACTGCTATGTATGTATGTCCTCTGAACTGCATATGTGAATATTATGTAGACTTACTGTTTACATCAAATTCCTGCTTTAATAGTAATCCTTGCAGGTGTCATCAGTCCAGTCTGTGAAACGTCTCCGTTTAGCTTCAAAGGACGTTTTCAACGATGGTTTTCTTTAAAAATGAAGACTGAAGAATATTTTTTGCATTCCGATTCCAACATCCAGAGGCACAACAACACATTTTTCTCTTATTCTGTGGATTTTGCACATTTTCCTTCAATTGCTATTTTTCTGCAACCAGTATGCGCGCGCAGCTGCAAGTGACGTAATTGTGATGTCTGCTCCAAAGTGGTCTATTAGAATAATCGTGTCGTCGCGTTCAGATAGGCTACACCACTGTATCAATGTCCAGTTTGCACATATAATTCATTTGAAGGAGACTTGATGAAATATGTGTGCATGTGTGACCGGGCGATATCCAAAGATCGCACTTGATTCCGACTACGCCACCGGGGTTTTTGTATATACCCACGGAAATAATTTAATATGGCAACACAAAATCGTTACCAATAGGTGGGTGGGTGAGTAGAGACACAGGCAAAGGATTACAAAGATGCAGCTTTATTAAAGTGTACAAAAGTTAAGAATTGTTACATCACCTCACAGGGGCTCCATATTCATAAGTCACAAAAAAAAACAAAAAACGGCACTTTACAAAAACTACAATATACATAAAATAAAGAAGTTTAAAAGGAACCCTTCAATTGTCACACCACACTTAATAAACCACCCAGACAGCAACATAGTCTGGCTCAGATTCGGCCCTCATCCGGTACATGTGGTTTATACGCGGACCAGATGTGGGCCGGATCTGTGCCGTCACTATGTTGCTGTCAGATAAACAAAATCACTCCAACCTGAAGCACGGCACTCAATGTGGACACCATTAAACGAGCAGCCAAACTCCTTCCCTTCTTCTGCAAAATACAAAGAGAGAGAGAGAGAAAAAGAAAAAAAAACACTTTGCAACAAAAAAAAAAAAAAAAACTGAAATTTAAACTGACAAAGAAAACATTCCATATGTTTACAATTCTTCTTCTTCTTCTTCTTTGGTGTTTATTGGCGGTTGGCAACCTAACTTATTGGAGCATTACCGCCACCGACTGGAATGGAGTATGGATCGGGATATTATTTATATACAGCAAAAAAAAACAAAAAAAAACATCAAAACAAATAAACAAACTAGAAAATAAAACAGAACAAATAAACAAACAAACAATCAAAACGTTATATTCTTTTGTATAATTTACTTACTTTCAAAAATGTAATAATACCATCATACAACTTGCTATCTGTTTTCCCTAATAAACCTGGCAATGTAAAGTCATGATGTTTTGCTATCTTAAGTGACTGAATAAGGTGATGTCTCTCATTGTTATATTTCATACAGTGAAAAAGTACATGCTCAACTGTTTCTTGTTGACAGCAGTATACGCATTCCCCAGTTGGATGCTTTCCAATCTTATATATTGTACTATTAAGTCCTGTGTGACCTATTCTCATCCGAGTTATAATACTTTCCTCTCTCCGATTCCTACTCTCCCTCCTCCCAGAACCAACTTGATTTTGTATATTATATAAGTGTCTACCTAATTCAGTATCATCCCAATGTATCTGCCATACTGAATACGCATATTTCCTAATGTATACTTTAGCTTCCATTTTGCTTAATGGAACTTGAAGATCTATCTGTTTTAATTTTAGAGTTTGTTTTGCCAGAAAATCCACCTTCTCATTCCCTTCCACACCAACATGAGCAGGAACCCAAATGAATTGTATTTCTTTGCCTTTAACCTTCAAATTATATACCTTATGGAAAATTTCATTAATTATGTCCATTCTAAAAGATGACCTGCCAGATTTTATACTTTCCAGTGCAGAATAGCTATCAGATGCAATAACTGTGTTATTTATTTATTTCTCCTCTAACCACTGCAAAGCCAATAATATCGCTAATAACTCTATTGTATAAACTGACAAATGATTGGTAACTCTTTTCTTGATATAAAAATCATACATTGGAATATATACAGCTGCCCCTGCATATCCTGTATCCGGATCTTTTGATCCATCTGTAAATAAAACCACTGAATCTTGGAAATGCATCTCAAAATAATTCCTCACTATATGACACACTGGAATTTGTTTAGATTTATTATTTATTTCCTGCTTTATATTGAGGTCAACAGCAGGGGAGGGGAATAACCATGGAGGAATGGAGGATATTGATACTGTATTGCTGTACTGTAATTGACATAAACCTATATTCCTAGCCTTTGCATCACCTATCCACCCAAAACTTACAAAGTTTGTTTCATTATGTTCCCAGCACTCTTTCAATACACTTCTGACAGGATGCGAAACATTTTGTCCCTGGATATTAACCCAATATGTCAACATCAACTTCATTCGCCTGATGCCTAAAGGCATTTCTCCCATTTCTACCTGCATTGATGACACTGGGGATGTTTTAAATGATCCACTGCAGATTCTTAGGGCTTGAGCTTGCAATACATCTAATTGTTTGAGATTTGATTCTGCTGCCGACATATAAGCTATACATCCATAGTCAAAGACAGACCTCATGAGTGCCCAGTATATATTTTGCAGAGATGTTCTACTTGCTCCCCATTCCTGTCCTGACAAACACCGAAGAATATTAATAATCTTTTTACATTTGTCCTTAATTTTATCCAAATGAACTTTCCATGTCAATTTTTCATCAAACCAAATCCCAAGAAACCTTACTGATTTGACTTGCTCCAGAGGATTCCCATACAATTTTAAAGATATAGGTGTGACTTTATGCCTCCTTGAAAAACAAATGACCTGTGTTTTTGCTACAGACAATTTAAACCCCCATTCATTAGCCCACTTTTCAACTTCAACTATTGCTTCTTGCATTTTTTTATTAATATAAGTTATATTACGACCTCTAATCCACAAAGCCCCATCATCTGCGTATAAAGATTTTCCAATGTTTTGTTCAACTTGAGAGAAAATATCATTAATCATTATATTAAATAATATCGGACTACATACACTACCTTGTGGAGTTCCATTCTCCACTGTATACACACTGGAGTATTCTTCACCTACTTTAACTTGTATTTTCCTGTTTAATAAAAAATCTTGAATCCAATTATATGTTTTACCTCCAATTCCCAAAGACTTTAACTTTATTAATAATCCTTCTTTCCAGAGCATATCATATGCCTTTTCCACATCAAAAAAGACAGCTATTACTACTTCTTTGTTAGTTTGTGCTTTTCTGATGTCTGACTCTAGACATAATACAGAGTCCATTGTATTCCGACCCCTTCGGAATCCACTCTGATAAGGAGATAATAAATCTTTACTCTCTAAGAAGTACGTTATTCTTTCTGTGATTATTCTTTCCATTACTTTGCATAAATGAGAAGTTAAGGCAATAGGCCTATAACTAGTAGGATCTGATGAGTTTTTCCCAGGTTTAAGAATAGGTACTATTGTTGCTTGTTTCCAAACAATAGGGAGTTGACCAGTATCCCAAATTAGGTTAAATAATTTTAAAACGATTTCCAGTGTAGTATCTGTCATGTGTGCCAACATTTTATAACATACTCCATCTTTTCCAGGAGTAGTCTGCCGAGCACTTATAATTGCTCTTCTTAACTCAAACATGTTTAGAGGAAAGTTAAGTAAACTATCTGATATCTCATCTTTCTCTAATAAATTTGGGTAGTCCATTAATGTTCTGCTCCTACTCTTCCTGGCTTCTTCTGAGAGATTATCTGAGCTATGAACTTTCTTAAAAGTTTGTACTAGAAGTTCGGCTTTATCTCGATTACTGACAGCCATTCTGTCTGCACCGACCAACACTGGTAGCTCATAATTCCTTCTAATCCCCCCCATTTTTCTGATCATATTCCATACTTCTGACAGTTGCACTTCTCTTCCAATACTATCACAGTACTGCCTCCAAAAAATACGCTTTTGTATTTTAATTGTTTTCCTTACTAATGCCTGGGCACATTTATACTTGATCATGGCATCCATAGAATGCTGTTTTTTAAGTTGCCTAAATGCTTTATTTCTTGCTTTCACAACTACTTTACAATCATCATTCCACCAGGGTACATTCTTGATGCATCTAATTCCTGTAGTTTTGGGTATTACTTCCTCCGCTGACTGAATTATTTCACTTACTAGCTTATTGTTGAATTCATTTACATCCATCTGGTTCTCCTCTAATAGAGTCATACATCTATTTCCACATATTACTTGAAAAACTTCCCAATTTACCTTCTCCAATTTCCATCTAGGACTTCTCTTTTCTTTTTCATAACATATCTTAGCACCTACTGTAGTCACTACGGGGTAATGATCACTCCCTATTGTAGTATGTTTGATCACACTCCATGTACTTATCCCTGCTATTTTGGTAGACACAAATGTCAGGTCGAGTGCCGTTTCTGTATTTTGTAAACTGTTATATCGCGTTCCCTCTCCATTATTAATACACACCAAATCATTATCATCAATAAATTCTTCAATAAGTTGGCCATTCACATCAGTTTTATTACTTCCCCATAATAAATTATAAGAGTTAAAATCACCACACCATACTACATTGTCATATAAAGGACCAACAACAGCTTCTAAAATAGTTTGACTTAATTTTTTACCTGGGTTATAGTAATTTATGATATCTATACACCCTCTTTCAGTCCATATCTTACTTATAATTGATTCATTATCTTTATTTATTTGTACTACCTTATATTTCATTCCATTTTGTATAAATGTAGCTATTCCTCCCCCTCTGCCAGAATCTCTATCTCTTCTAATTACATTATATCCTTTCATTAAAAAATCCAATTGTGGTATTAACCATGTTTCCTGTATACATATTACGTTAGGTTTCTCTATTAAATTATCTATATATTTCTTAAACTCTTGACCGTTCGCAATTAAACTTCTTGCATTCCACTGTAGTATTGTCAAAAACATTAAGATGATCCAGCGCATGCCTGAGAAGATTGTGTCTCTACATTAAGGGTATCTCTAACAGTCTCCCATAGCAGCCCTTTTACATCTAGATACTTCTCTGCAGATTTGACAATTATTTTAATTCTCTCATTTCGGCTTTTTGTCTGAGCAGAACAGTTTATAATCTCTGCCATGAACATTACAAAATCATTCTTTTTCACTATTAGAGTTTCCTTTTCCAGCTTATCACATCCTTGACACGTATTCATTTCTTTGCTCCTAATTTCTGGTTGTCTAACCATCGTCACAATTCCTGGAACCTTCCTTGCTGCTTCTGCATAACTGATTCCCTGTACAGCCTTGACACGTTGCACTTCAGCCTGCCTCTTGCTAACCTCACATCCTCTGTAGGCAGAACTGTGTTCCCCACCACAGTTACAACACTTCAGCTTTGTACCCTCTTGGCATTTTCCATACTCATGCTCACCACCACATTTACCACATCTTTGCTTGCCCTTGCATACTGCTGCCACATGTCCAAATCTCTGACATTTAAAGCATCTAAGTGGAGGTGGTATGTAGAGCCTCACATCATAACACATGAAACCAATATACACTCTTTCCAGGAGTTTTTCCTGATCAAAATTGATCATAACTGAAAGGCTATCTTGCATACTTCCGTTCCTGTTTATTTTTAGACGTCTGACTTCATTTACTTTTACATTTGTTATGTTTTTTTTCACCTCTTCAACTGATATGTTTACCGGAATCCCTGTAATGACTCCTTTTGCGAATTTCCTATAAGTCATAGAACACTCCACTTTCTTTTTGTTTATCATGTTTATTTTGACTGCTTTCCCCTGTTGTCTTTCATCCTTACACACAACCATCAGTGCTCCATTTCTTAATACTTTAGCACTCTTTATTTCACCTATTTCCCTATTAAGAGATTTCGTTAGCTGTATTGGATTCATACCTCCAAACGAGTCCCCTTCATCCACAAATTTTGCAAAGACCACATACTCCTCCCTCCACTTATCCTGTATATTCGATCCCCTATCCGAGTCACTTTCATCTGTTTTATTTTTCCTTTTCTTTTTCCGTTTATTATTCCTAGCCATCTCCCATTTTTCATACTTCCCGCCACCTACTTCCATCTCTCCTTGTTCATTTCCTGATCCGTCACTTCCCTCCATACTCTCCTGTCCACTCACAATCCAGCTGTTGCCAACCGCCTTCCCATCCATCCCGGTCGAGCCCTCGCGAGCGTTTCAATAGCCTTCCGTAGCAGTTACGCTTACTGCGTCACTCATGTTTACAATTCAAAACAAAACAACATGAATGAACAAAAGAAAGAAAACATAAAACAGACCACAATCACCCGCACACTCGAGGCACAAAACAGCCAAAGAATGGCCTGGCTTGACGCATATGTGCACGCACTCCACGGCGAGCGATAATCCGGCCCGCAGTTACACACATGCACACGCGCACACACAAAGTTGACCGGATTAAAACCCAGGCAAGGCAGCAGTGCGTTACATCACTAAACGTGCATTCCGTCGCATAATTCAGCGATGAAACCCTTGGGCATTTAAATCAACCAGGAGATGTTCACCGCTCATGCGTGTTGCTGATCATAGTGTGCAGCTGTTCATCTACAAACTGAAACTGGGGGCAGCTTATACGCGCAGCAGCATGGAGCAGGGACGGCACACCAAACATCCTTCCATTCATAAATGGCGGACTCCCGTAAAGGGGCGGTACGGATGACAACGCATCCCAGGTAACCAATGCCCTCCCATTTTATACCATAACACTCCGGTCCTGATAGGTTAACCGTTTACCTGACATCAACCAATAAACAACCGAGGGTATACTTCACACTGCTACACATGCACCATGCTGGTTCATGTTTGGTGCAGGAGAATGTGTGAAATATGTCTATAAAAACACGGATACTTTATTCTGTATATGAGCTAGGATCCACGTGGCTAGTGTTGTTAAACACAAAGCGGAGCTTCACGCTGAAACCGATCATATGCGCGTTCCGAGTGTATATCATAACAATCGTACTTTTCATGTGTTCGTATTCAAACTCCAGTTCTGACTGCATTGGGGGCAAAATACAAACAACACTCATGTGCTGCTGTGCTGGGGAAAACATATATACGGCCCACGTGTCCGAACGCAAAGGTGAACGAGCCACACTTTTGTGACATTTGAATTCTCTGCTGTAATGTGATCTCATGCGAACATATTTTCCATTTGTGCTGGTAGATTACAGCAAAACAATCCACATGCACACAAACCTCTGCTCTGGTCGCATCACAGGAAAACACATTGTGTTGTAGCACTGAGGAAACGAACACCTACGATATGTCTCTGAATGACAACAGACCGAGGCGAGACTACAGCAAGATCACTCACACCAAACATACTCACAGAATTATACCTCGAAGATCAGTGTGAAACATTTATTTAGTACTGAAACACAGCACACATTACACTGAAACAATCATAAGCAGTGTGTTTTATAAAGATATTTGAAATGCACTTTACACAATTGTTGTATTTGTTATCCCCCCCAACCTCCAATTAATCACACAAACATTTCAACAATCCTTAACTTCATCAAAAGATTTGGTCTTACCAAGGATTGAGAGCGTTGTAAGATGATCAGAGGTTTCAAGGTGGAGTCTGCACCAGCTCAGTCAGGGTCCGGTGCTCTTGAGGCTCGATGGAGTAAAGTAATTGCAGGTTCAGATAATAGTCTTATGTAAAAAGTAATTTCACTCTGAGTCTTGTTTAGAAAAGTTTACGAATCGCCAAATACAATGGCTTCGGTTTAATAACAAGATAAAGAATAAAAAATTACAAAGGACATAAAAGCGAGTAAAGTCTTCACCCGAGGTGCGGCGATTTTCTGTTGTACAACTTCCAGTATATATAGTCTGATCACATCCTCTTTCCTGACATAAAACATCTCCTTATTTGTCAAAGTATAAGATACAGAGGTCATCCACGGGTTGCACACGTGCAACACGTCTTAACACATTTTACTAACTTGACCTTCACGACTTTCACACTAGATGTTACTTAAACAATTCTAGTTCTGCAAAAAGGCATATAGTTTGCATTAAAAATACACATATTGGTTAGCTTGTGGTAAAAGCATACATCTTAGTTGACATTAGTTCCTCTTAATACTTCTCCTTTCAGCACCCAAGACGTATATTGTGGTTAGCTTGCTTCAAAACATTTTACTTCTAAAAATGAACAATAAAACATATATCTTGGCCAGTTTCCACTTTGACCTTTTTGGCCTTTACATATAATATTCAGACTCAACCGGCGCTGAAACATTTGTATTCAAAGCTTCAACCTCGTTTGTAATCTGCTCCAAGTCACACATATAAGTATTCAACATACATGATTGTTTAATAAGCACAATCAACTTCAAATTAATTATCTGCTGTTGTCTCAGTAATTTAAGCATTTCTTTGGCCTTCGGATCCATCTTCATCCCTTCCACATTTGTGGTTCTTCTTCTCTTCATCTTGTTTCCTCTTGATTTCGTCTTGTTCTTTTTGCCAACCTTGAGTAATCAAATTGACCATATCAACTCTAGGTTTCTTCTGATGAATTGGTTCTTTTGGTAGGAAATTTTCAGTACAGTTCATGTTTGTTAGCGCCGTCTCCACGACAATACATTAATTATATATTTCACATATCCAAAAATCACATTCTATTTCATCTTAAACTATCACCAAATATTAAAGAACTGTTTTCAATTTTACAGAGTACTTCTTCACAAGTCCAAATCACTTCAAAATCCAATAGATTTTTCATACATAAATAAAAAGCAAAATCATGTCTAATTCTTGTTTTTACAAGTCCTTTAAAAGCATTCACTACATTAAATTCAGTTCCATGCTCAACTTTCTGTTTTCTACTTAAATAAATAGACATTTTTGCTTTTCCTATAATAAAATTCAACAAACTACCCTTTTTTTTATTTGCTTTAAAAACCTTGAGACCGTAAATAAATACAGGTATATTGAACATTTCATTAAAATCATCAAAAATCACTTTCAACACTTCAAATAGAGATTGCAACCTTTCACAGTATATATAACAATGAAAAATAGTTTCTCTCTGCCCACAAAAAACACAACTATCTTTTACTTGTGGATTCAAGATAGAAATGAAGGCATTCACTGCAACAATGCCATGCAAGATCTTCCATTGCAAATCTCCAATAAATTTTGTGAATGGTGGATTGTATAACATTCCCCACATTGGTTTAAAAGTGGAATCAATATTTAATTGACTACGCCATGGATTATCAGAACGATGTACCAACTTGTCTTTGTTCATCACCTTTACACACATTTTATATAAACATTTTCCTCCAATAAATTTAAAATTTCTGTCCCTCCAATTTTTTAACACTATTAAAGGACAGTTAGTATCCACATCTGGCAAATTCGGAGAAATAATCATTTCAGGAAAATTGTCCTCAGCATTTGATCTTTTCCGTGATGTTGAATAATCATATAAAAGCATCCACTCTTCTTCACATAAAGAGCTTCGACATTTTTCCAACATCTGTCCAACTATTCGTTCATTGTGAATTCCAAGTCTTTGAGTCAGTGCAACAATAAGATTCCACCCAACCACTTCAATTAGATCCTTCAATGTTATAATCTGTGCATTCTTCAATTTTTGTTCAATCCATGATGGTATCTTGCCAGATACATTCAGACGAGATCCATTAATCAATGGTTCTAACAACAACTAATATAGGGATTTTACATCAGTAGACCTTGTTATTTTCATCAAACACCATGATTTTCGAACACCTTCATAAAAAAAAAAAAAAAGGAATTTCTTTCCAATCTATTTTCTTACAATTTATCCAAAATAATTCTTTACTTAATCCAAGCTTTCCAACACCACTTAACAGTTTAAATGCTACATTTGTCCAAGGCAGCTTTTGATAAAATAATTTTTTACAAACTGCAATCTAAAAGCTGCTTTCCTACTTTCAAGATGTATTAAACCTTGTCCTCCCTCCTCTAAGGGTAGATACAACACACTTTTAGGAAGCCAGTGTAATTTATTCCAAAAAAAATTAACAAGGGAAGTTTGAATCTTTTCTAAGAGGTTCCGCTGGAGGTTCTAATACTGCTAAACGGTGCCATAACATGGATGCTACTAAATTATTAATTACAAGGACTTTCCCCCTAAATGACATTTTGGTTAACAGCCAATTCCACCTTGCCAATCTTCCTTGTACTTTTTCTAAAACATTTTCCCAATTCTTTTTCATTGTTATAACATCACCTAAAAACACCCCTAAATATTTAAAACCTCCTTTTGTCCAGAACATTCCACAAGGTAAAGTTGGTTTTTCAGCTTGCCAATTACCCACTAACAGGGCTGAGCTTTTTGACCAATTAACCTTCAAAGACAAAATTCTACCAAAGTCTTCAATGATTTTTGTTAGTCTGTTGACATCTTCTTGGTCATTAATTAATACTATTACATCATCAGCGTATGCTGACAACTTTACAGATGTATAGACCCCTTAAACGCCTACGTCACTGTGATGTCACCGCTCTAGCTGGAGGCAAAACATAAATAAGAACTCATAGCAGGCGCGCTAAAAGTTTGAGGTTTTGACTTTAAAATGTCGTCTTGTTGTGTTTTTGGCTGCCAGAATAGAAGGAACAGCACTTTTGGTTTTACCAGATCCCGGCAGACATTCCTTCACAGAAATCAAAAAGATAATTGTGGTTGAATGCAATACGGCGTAGAGACTGGACAGAGACGATCATAAATAATACTCGTGTTTGCAGTGCACACTTCATATCAGGTAAAATAATCGATGCATATGTAATGGTGTGTTGGCTTTATCTAGTACAAATCAGCAGGTTTCTGTTTTATAGGTGAAAATCGCCAACTTTCAGCGCACTAACTAGCTTAAATGTTAAACAAACATACAGCGATAGATGTGTGTGCCATCCTTTGAATGGTCTCTTAAAATAATCCACATTGCTAGCCATAATCATAGTTAGCCCTTACATTAGACAGTAAGCCTTGACAAAATTCCCCGAATCACCCGAAAGTAATTCATATGTTGTCTACGAAATATCCAAGTCAATTTACAAAAATAGCTGTCACGGTCCCGCAGGGTCAGTGACTGTACATAATCGGACAGTTCTGAACCTTCTTCTGCATCCATGTTTAATAAATCCCTCCTAAAACATGCTAGCTTACGCTTGTCAACATTGAGTCCAGCGTCTCTTTTTGCCTCCAGCTAAGCCCCGCCCACCAGAAAACATTGCAATGTTTACAAACTTTTAAAGGGTCTATATACACTATCATATTTGAAACCAAACATACTCTCCCTTATTTGATTTAAAAGAGGTTCCAGAGCAATAGAATATAACATTCCAGACATTGAACATCCCTGTCTTATTCCTCTTCCAACTTTAAACGGAGCACTCAAGCCACCATTGATCTTCAATATGCTTTCAATGTTTTCATAAAGGACTTTTATCATATTTATAAAACCAGGAGGAAAACCAAAAGCTTCAAAAGTATCCCATAAATAACAGTGTTCTTCCCGGTCAAAGGCTTTTTCCTGGTCTAATGAAATAAGACCACATTTAAAGCCAAAAATACTTGAAACCTCTAAAACATCTCTGATTAATGAAATATTGTCAACAATTGACCTGTTGGGTATACAGTATGACTGATCCATATGTATTATCAATTCCATCACTTCTTTTAATCGATTGGCCAAAGTTTTAGACAAGATTTTATAATCAGCACATAATAATGACACTGGTCTCCAATTTTTTATTTCCTTTAAATCACCTTTTTTTGGGAGCAGGGTTAAAACTGCCCTTCTACAGCTCTGTGGCAGCTGTCCTCCATTCAAGCAGTTATTCAGAACTTCAAGCAAATCATCTCCCAAAAAATCCCAATAGGCCTTATAAAAATCAACAGGAAGACCATCAATTCCTGGTGCTTTCCCATTTTTTTAAACTTTGTAAAGAAGCATGCAACTCCTCCTTTGACAATGGTTTCATTAATTCTTCATAAAATTCTTCAGGCACCTGAGGAAGATCTTTATAAAAGTGTTTTGCCATTAGATCATTTTTTTCATGTTCACTTGAATAGAGCTCTTCATAAAAATCAACTGCTCTTCTCCGTATGTCAGACATTTTAGTGATTTCTTTCCCATCATTGGATTTTAAACAATCAATTAACCGGCTTTGGCCATTTTTCCTTTCCAGGCCAAAAAAAAATCTAGACGGGGCATCCATTTCAGATGCATTCTGAAATCTTGATCTCACCAAAGCCCCTTGCGCTCTGACTCCTAATAGATCAGTTAAAACTCTTTTTTTTCGTTTTCAAAGATATAAAATAATCTTGATCTCCTGTGGCCCCACATAAATTCTGAATCTCCACAATATCATCTTCTAATTTTTTTATATATCCAACAATGTCCTTTGTTACATTGAAAGCATACTGATTACAAAACTGTTCTATTTGAAGTTTTCCAGTATCCCACCATTGTTGCAATGAAATTTTCTTTTTGCAATTTCCATTTTCCCCCAAAAAATCTAAAACAATTTCTAAAATGAAAATCTTCAACAAAAGCACAATTAAAATGCCAATATGCACTTTTATTTCTTATAGAATTAATAAAAACAGAAGTAATTACCATAGAATTATCTGAAAAACCTACTGGACATATGTGACAACTTTTAAAACATTGAGATTGAAATTTATAACAATAAAATCTATCTAATCTTGCCAAAGCAATATGATTTTCTCTTACATGTGTCCATGTATACTGTCTTATATTGCTATTCAAATTCCTCCAAATATCACAGAGTTCATTTGATACTATTAATTGTGACAATCTTCGTCTTGAAGCACAATGAGGCTCGAGATGATTCCTATCAATATCATTGACAGTACAATTAAAGTCGCCACCAATTATTAAATAATGATCTTCACATTGCTGAACTGTATTAGCAAGTGTATCTAAAAAAATCATTCTTTCATATGCTTTAACTGGAGCATAAACATTAATCAATAACTCACTCCACAGATGCCACGCATGCGCAAACGCGAAAAGAGAGAGAGAGAGAGAGAGAGGGTGAGTGTGTCTGTGAGTGTGCATAGATTAAGTGTGCATAGATTAAGTGTGTGAGAGAGATTTAAAGGAACATGTTTGTAGTTTGTCAGCAAAAATGATGGAAAGAGAAAAAAGGAGACAAAGAAGGAGAGACAGAGAGAATAGAGATGGAGTGTGGCGGATGTATCTCCTTCCTCATCAAAACAAAAAATTTTCAGTTGCAGAAACTACACTGAACAATGTTTTAGCTAGAATTGTACTCAATTCATGAAAATAAACTTGCCTGACCCTTTCTAAAAAGCTGCTTCTAGTTTGGCCCAGACTTCTCTCTCAATTTCCATGTGACGACCTGTGACTGGCCTCGGGAGTGGGATGATATACACAATGTCCTCAAACAAGTACCAAAGAATGTCTTCACGGGCTTGCCAGAAAAACCTGTTCACCCCAATCTTTTGCAGTGGTCCTCAACATGTGTTTCACTTTTATCTGTGTGACACCAGGGTACAGATCACCATCATACTTCAGCACACACCATTTGCCAACAACTTCAAGACTTTGCCACTGAAATTCTGTCACAGTGGGAGCCATAGGAGCCGTCTACTGGTTGCTGGACTTGAAATGCTTTGTATTAAAGCACCCACAGTTCCGATTTTGTTTTGTAAGTAATAAGCACCGTCAATCTGGATGACCTTGTGAAAGAGATCTCATGTGAGACAGAAAATGTGAAGTGCATGTGTAAATAACCACTAGTATATTTTATTATAGATGTCTTTTATTTTGAAATTTGTATGGTGAAATGTTTGACTTCCGGTTTTGGGTTGCGCGCATTTCCGCTTCCTTTGGAGGCGCGCACGCCCTGGCTGGCTCAGTTTGCAGTGTACAGCTTGTTAGCCCAGATGCGGCAGTGGCTTCGGCACGGAGCAGTGAAAAAACGGTGAATTCATATTTGCAGCCCCTCCAAAGAGGCAAAAGGTATTTTAAATAGGTTGAGATATGATCATTTTGTTTGATGGTGTGTTCGTTTTTTGCATCAATGTAAGACAGCAGTATGTGAACAATGTTAGTAATCGGTCACATGTTTTGTATGCATTTCAGGTCTTACGTTGGTGATATGGTGTATAGTTTAAGGTTCAAAAGGAAGGATTAAACATCATAAAGCCATCAGTAAAAGTCTCATCCTTGTACGGGGGGCCTGCTACAGCATGTATGGAGAATGTTCTGAGTGCAAGGTATAATCTGAGTGCAAGTGAGTATAATCCAGAGATTAAAGTGTCTTATATCCTGTGGGTAGTTGTAGAAAAGTAGCACAAGAATGACCCCAATGGCAAAACATCTAAATCAAAAAAGAATTCCATACCACTCAAGAAGAAATTATGGAACAGCTAAACCTGCTGCTGCACAGGAAAATGTACTGTTACATTGTTAAATTAACTTATAGCTCATTCTGATTCACAGACAAGGATTCAGACCAAATTGCATGTTTGAGCTGTTTTAACTGTAAGTTACTTGCACTAACATCTTAAAATATCTTAAAATATGTCAGTGCCATTGTATTGTCTCAAGATGCACACCAGTAATGTTTTTCTCTAAGAAAAACTACTTAAAAGTCCTAATTAAACTAAGGTCTAATCTTAGCTTAACCTAAGCCCTGTCTGTGAAACTGGGCTATTGTGTAACGTAATCATGTCTATTTTCATTTACCCTAACCCCTCTAGCCTGACTTGTGCCCAATCCCATTTCTACCCCTTAAGGCCGGAACACATCAAGTCGACGCCGACGAACTAGTGGTGATGAAAGCAGACTGTGGGGTTGGCTCACGTTGGTAGCGTCTGTGTCCAAAATTGGCCTGACACACCAAACCAACGCTCGACAGCCGATGGCCAAGTAACACATCAGTTCTGCGCCTGCATGAAATAAAATGTCTTTCTGAACCAGCAGATGGCAGTAGCTGAACAGCCGGAAAAAAGGCGACGAGGACCAACTTCAGCCAATGGTGCGGAACACACTGAGAAAACTTAGTCGGCCGATGAACAAAAACTGCCAGACGGCCGACCATTGGCTTGGTGTGTTCCTGCCTTTACCCCTTCCCCTACCCCTTTGTTTTGGTAGGGGTGTCTTGATTCTCTTTTGGTTGGAGTGGTAGGGGAAGGGGAAGTAAGGGGAAGGGCCAGATAAACATTCAAACAAAAAAATTTCAGGACCACACTTCGAACAAAGGGGTATGAAAAATCTCCCTGCATACACAGACTACCGTGCTGCTAGAATGTGTGTAGTGATCATGGTAGTGATATTTCCACACAGGATCGATCACTTATGTGTTACCTGGCTGCCAGTTTCTCCGTAGCTTGTTGAACACCCTATTTGAATAATACAGTTAAAAGAAATCGCTGTCATTTTTCATAGCGCAGTCGCTATTTGCATCTCGTATCATCTGTAAAGTTACTAAGGCAACAACTGACTCATTTATAGCTCCGTTATCGCAGCACCACAGTAGAAAACAAAACCATATCCATACCGGCCTCGGCACGAAATGGTTAAACAAACAGCTTGGCCCGATGGAAAAGCGGCTTCACCAGTCTTGGGAAACTCGAAGGCTCATACGTTTTCAAACTGAAACCGAGCGCCGTCCAAAATACAGTGCAAAACAATGTTGTGAGTGAGTAATCTGTTAAATGTGCTTGTGCCTGATTTCTGTTGATATGCGCACTTCATCATCAAATATACAAAAAAGAAAATGAGAGGACTTACTTTTGGTCTTCCCATTGCCTTCAGAAGATTCAGATGATGCAACATCCTGTTAAAATTGTGTCTTTTAGAGTTTTTTAGAGGGGGAAATGTGTTAGGGTAACAGGGCTGAGTGAAAACCCGGGGACATGACTAAAATGTGGGACATGACTTTCTGAAGGATTTTAATTATATTTCATGGTAAAGTACAGAGATAGAGAGTGGGGACATGCAACAAATGCTAATTTTTAGTCTTCTAAGTAGTTTTTATAAATGTCTTTAATTATATATTTTAAATTTGCACTTAGCTTCATGTGCAGGACACTTTGCTTAATAATAAAATGTATTTTAGAGTAAATTTTAATGCATTTTTATACATATAATGTTGTAACGAATGTGTACGAATCGTACAGTAATTTAATCAATTTATGGGTGAAATATATGAATATAATAAATCATAAAGCCTTATAATTAATTATGATGCATATATCGACCCAAGAGGGAATTATGCACATATATGATAATCAATTACATATATGATCAGTTCTATCTTAATAGTTGTTTAGAGAAACTATCCAAGTTTGTCCACCAACTGTTAGTTTTAACAGACTATTATAAAAAGGAAGGTTCTTTTCTGGCCACGAGAATAAACCTCCTATTATAGCATCAAAGCGTAAAGCAATGGTGCTGGATCGAAAACCGTTAAAGTGACCTGGATTTTATGAATGGGCAACAGAACAATCGAGCATGAATATAATGCATTTAATATACGAAATAGATAATACAAAGGTTATACAGCTAAATATACACAGTGCATATACATATATACAGAAGTGAAAGTAAAGAAAGGGAAAGAGAGAGCCAGCACAGAAATCAGTTTCATTATCTAATAGAGAAACGGTTCTTGCATCAGTTTTGCGGGTCGAGTTTCGGTTCAGTGCTGCTGCAGTTTCGTTGGTTTCTTCCGTTTCCGCAGGAAGATTTTAACTGGGCTTGAAAGTTTGTTTCACCGGAGATGGTGGTCCCGAAAGATGAGCATGATGGAAGCGCAGTCGCCGTGATGTCCGGGAGAGACGTGCGTGAGTGGGCGATGGATGATTCAGGGGCAGTCAGGAGAACACGGAGAAAATGTTTGTGCTTGTCTTTTATGGACAAGCAAGTCAACACGCCTTCTTGGTTGGAATAGACAATGACATAGGTGCAAAGTTGGCGGGCCAAACTTTCCTTTGTCTTGTGGCTTGATTTGCATAATTTATGGAGGCATCAGATAGGAGTGTATTTTCTTTACAGTACCATTAAAAATAGAACAGTCCATTTTGCAGTTATGTGACATACATCTGTGAATGAGACGTGGAAAGAGCTTTAAAAAGAGACCAAACTTGTCAGATAAGAAAAGCATATAAAAGAAGTTATGGTTTATGGACAAATTTATCATTAGAAATGATACTAGCACAACTACAATCCTAGCTAAGCTTATACAGTGCAATTTGACATACAACAGCGGTTACATTTAGGCATAATTATATTTTACACATACAGTCTCCAGTGCATGTTTTTGTGTCTCTGTGTGTGTGTGGTGTGTGTTGGAATTTGGCTAGTCTGGCCCTTAATCTGCATGAGGGCCCCTTTGATGTCCCAAGAGCTGGAAGCATGGCTGCCAAAGTTTCCAAAGATTCCAAAGTTTATTGACCAGTCTGATACGTGTACATATGCTACAATGTCCTGGGGACATAACTGTCACCCATTCGGTGGAATGGCCCACAAATGTTATTTGCCTTTTCATTACAGAGTATTATGCAAAACAAAGCATTTAGTATTAAGCAAACAAAATATGAATAGAATTAAGAGGTCTGGATACTTTTTTTTAATTCAATATGAATAGGTCCATGCAATTTATGAAGGGGGTGGTGCTGTGTAATGGCAACACACGGCAGCAGTTGTGTAGCATGCAGTGTAGTTTTTAATCTTCTAGTTGTTAATTTTTTCTTGTTTCATTTGTTTTGTTTTGTTGATTGTGTTCTGCAGATCTATGTAAATATATAACAAATTAAACTGACCAGAGTATAAAGCAGATTGGAGCAGCAGCAGTGACTTATTTTAATACAAGTGGGTTCTACTTCACTTTGATGTCTTTGTCACCTTTTCAGTATTTTTTTTTTTTTTTTTTTGTGAGCTCCGTGAACCTCTACAGTATAGCTGTGATTTTCTCCTGCTACTACAAAACCCCCCACCACTGCACATTTTGCATGTCTCCCTCATCAAACACACCTGATTCAAGTCATCAGCTCATTAGTAGAGACTGCAAGAGTTGAATTAGGAGTGTCTGATGAGGGAGACATACAAAACAAGCAGTGGTGGGGGGTCCCCAGGACAGGTTTGAGAACCATCTGGCCCATATATTTCTGGTCTTGCGGTCTCTACTAATGAGCTGATGAGTATGAATCAGGTGTGTTTGATTAGGAAGAGTTGGAAAATGTGTAGTGTTGGTGTGCCTCCAAGGAACAGGGTTGGGAAACACTGTTCTATTGTATAAAGTGCTATATAAATAAATTAATTTACTACAGTGCTGAATTGTAGTACAAACATATCCACATTACTATGATCAGATGCTTTTCTTATGCTTTCAGAGGATTCTTATTGCTTGCTGTCTTCTCAATTTTGTTGTGTGTTTATTTTATTATTGAGAAGAAAGCGCTGCTAAATGCCGCTCTCAGCAGTGTGGGCAGTATATTGCTGCTCACATATTTTTTAACTTCTTTTTACTCCTGAGCAAAGAATGAAAAAGAACTTTGCCATGAGTATATCGGGGCCTTTAATCACTCTGTGGAGGATTTGACAAAAATACAGAGGTCGACTGGAAAACATTTGACTGGTTTCACAGACAGATTAAGCCAGGATTCGGTCTTAGTTCAATTAGGACGTTTAAGTAACTTTTATAAACATGCCTTAGAAAAAACAACATTACTGGAGTGCATTTTGAGACAGAACAATGACACTGACTTATCGGTTCGAGATGCTTTTAGTTAAAACAGCTCAAGCATGCATTTTAGTCTGGGATTTTTTTGGGGGGATTTTTTAGGACTTGTCTGTGAAACCAGGGGTAAATGCACACTTGACATTCAACTTATCTGTATCCACACAATCCTTTTATTTAGCAATAAAGTTTACACAGCTGTTAAATTTCTCTACATTCACCGAGATGGGTCTGCAAGAGAGGGGCGTAACAAGAAAGGGGCGTAACTTGAAGTAGTCCAAATCACACAGAACCACACGTCAAGATGGCAGCTTGTATAGGGACAACGGTAAGTATATTTTCCAGAGATTTAATGTTTAAATTGAAGTGTAAAAATCATTTTCATACAGTATTAGTATTGTTTGCTGGAGTTGATAATCTATTAAAACTTCCTCTCAGCATTGTTAAGTAAGCAATATTTTTACATTCTGGCAGGGTAATATTTGCTTACTTACATATGTCGAACTGAGATGTAGAATAAATTAGTTTAGCGTTAGCTGTACGTTAATGAAATAATATAAGTGGCTGGCTGAAATGAGGTTTACAATGTGGTGTATTAATTAACGTTAAGGTTAATTAACAATAGCATAATTTGGAAGCCATATCTGTAACATGCAATTTGTAACATTATTCGGTAACACTTTACTTGAAGGGGTGTGCATAAGACTGACATGACACCTTCATAATCATGACATGACACATGTCATGAATATGAAGGAGGTTTTATGAATGTTTATGACAACTGTCATTAAGTGTCATTTGCTCTGTTATGTCATTTTTAATGCAAAGATGACATTGTTTGAGATGTCCGAGTTATGACAACTTGACATAAACCAATACATCATAACCTGTCAGTGTCTTTGTCATGACAACTTGACATCATTTAGCTTTATGGGTTAACATTACATTAAACTGTCATGTGGTTGGTTTTGACATTGGCTGTCATGAGGCCATTATAACAGTGTCATTAATATGTATCTTGAGCTCAAGTACAGTGGTACAAATTGAACTTGTCATTAAAATGTCATTAAGTGACAAAACTCTGACAAATAATTTTATAACAGCATCATGACTATTTTTCATTTCATGTTTTTTTTGTTTTTGTTTTTTTAAGTTTCCTCCAACAGAAGGTCAGTTAACAGACAATTTCAAATTTCTTAAAAAAGATGACACTGTTATAAAATAATGGTAACACTTTATTTTAGGGTCTTTTAACTAGTTGCTTATTACTATTAGCATTCATATGGCTAAAATATTGGCTATTTATTAGTACTTTTAAAGCACATATTAATGCCTTATTCTGCATGATCTTATTCTACATTCTTAATCCTATCCAATACCTAAACCTAACAATTAACTATAATAAGCAGTAAATTAAGAGTTTATTTGAGGGAAAAGTCATAGTTAATCGTTTATATATGTGTTCCCTATACTGAAATGTTACCAAAATAATGTAATGTAATGTTAACCCATAAAGCTAAATAGTTTTTTTTAAGTTTGATAATTAATCTGCTATGTCATGTTTATGACAGGTTATGATGTTTTGCTAATGTCAAGTTGTCATGACAAAGACACTGACAGGTTATGATGTGTTGGTTTATGTCAAGTTGTCGTAACAAAGACATCTCAAACAATGTCATCTTTGCATTAAAAATAACATAATTGAGCGAATGACATTTAATGACAGTTGTCATAAACATTCATAAAACCTCCTTCATATTGTTACGAACCCCACCTCCAAAGAGCTCGCTAGGGAAGGGGGTAAGCAACATAAAAGGACACGCGAGACAAAAAAAACAATTTATCCGTTTATTGATGCCGCAGCACTCGTGTATCACAGGCAACTATTCAGGTGGTATAAAAACAGCTCTCTGAAACAAGGAACATAAAATAAACAAACACACAGATCAACAAAATAAGACAAAATAAAACAAAACGAACAGCTTCATAACATCAGCGGGCCATAAGGACGCACACAGAGCTCGTCAGGCACAACCGGCCGTCCGCGTCAGCTTACCACACGAGCCCTCTCTCAAGTGTGCGCCACGCTCACGTAGAGCTAAAGACAGTGGCAGTGGCAGCTACACGACAGGTGTTGTAGTCATAGGGAATTCCCAAGTGCGCACCACGCTCACATAAAGCCAAAGACAGTGGCGGTGGCGGCCTGGCGTCTGGAGATGTAGTCGTTGGAATCTCAAGTGTGCACCACGCTCACATAGAGCTAAAGACAGCGGCAGTGGTGACCTGGCGACTGGAGTTATGATGGAGGCAGCACAAGTTCGACACTCAACAGCACAGCACACGCGTCTACACGCTCCCGTCTTATATTGAACCCAGCGCGTCGTAAATGAATGAGGCGCAGGTGCACAGGGGCGGAGCTTACCCTCGGGGGAAGAGAAAGACACAAATTAATATAAAGAAAGAATACACACCACACTAAATAATAAATACAAAGGCTTTGGCCGTAACAATATTCATGACACGTGTCATGTCATGATTATGAAGGTGTCATGTCAGTCTTATGCACACCCCTTCAAGTAAAGTGTTACCCATTATTCTTTTTCCCCCACATATCCCACACATAAAAAATTATAATGTTTGCATTGTTGGAGGTATTAACTTAGGTCATTTCCTCACTAATCCAGACAAATGTGAAAATGCATCTTTATTTAAATTAATATAAATTTAATTGAATTTTCTCCGTTTTACTCTTCAACTTCAGCTTGAATAGAGAACTTAATGAGCTTACTGAAATTATGTGGGTGTAATACACCTTTAGAGAACATGACTCTTTTGGAAAGTGTTGTAAAGTGTTTTTGATTAAATGTTGATGTGTGTAATAAATAAA
>NW_025953468.1:0-49162 GCF_018812025.1 Megalobrama amblycephala | reverse complement strand
CAGTGGTTTGCGCTACTACTATAACTGAATATTGTCATGTAGATGTGTTCATGGCAGGACTCTTCTCAAACATGTGAAATTTGGGCAGATTGGACATTGTGTGCCTGAGTTACATCAACTTCCTGTTTTGTAGTGTTGATCACATACATTAGCACTTAGACTAACAGGTGGCGCTATGACTAACTGAATATTTGCATGTAGATGTTTTCAGGCCAGGACTCTTATCAAACATGTGAAATTTGGGGTAGGTTGGATATTGTATGCCTGACTTACAACAGCTTCCTGTTTCATGGTGAAACATCAGACTTTGTCAGGCCACCACAGACACACCCTTCAACAAAATCTCAAGATCATTGCAGTTTAACATTGCTAAGGCCTTAAGATTAGACTGACCAAATATGATGTTGTTCTGGTTAAATCTCAATAAGGAGTTGATCACAGTGTAAACATGGCATTTTCTATTGCCCGCAGGTGGCACTATGACTGTAACTGAATATTGGCATGTAGATGACTAGGCCAGGACTCTAATAAAATGTGAAATTTGGGGCAGATCGGACACTGTATGCCCGAGTTACAACAACTTCCTGTTTCATGGCGAAACATCAAATTTTGTCAGGCTGCCACGGACACACCTTTCAGCGAAAACTCAAGTTCTTTGCAATTTAACTTCACAAAGGCCTTTAGATTGACTGACCAAATAATATGATGTTGATCTGATAAAATCTCTAGGAGGAGTTCGTTAAAGTATGTCTGGAAATGGCAAAAACTGCAAAAAATTTTCAGAGAAAATTCAAAATATCTCACTTCCAATTGGGTTTTCAGATTTTGCACCCATAGACTTTTTTGTAGGTATTGAGCTGTTACATGTGTCTACCGAATTTCATACTTGTACGTAGTGTTGTCAAAAGTACCGGTACTTCGGTACCAAGTTGGTACTGAAATTTTGAAAATGTGACGATACCAGCATTTCTGTAGTACCGGTAGTACCGAGAATCCGGGTATATTCGGTACCCACTGATAGGGCTGTGCCAGTATTTACTTGAATATGACACGAGTGAAGCACAAAGCTTTGTTTACAGAAGAAATAATAGGTTAGCAATTAAATGTGACATCGCAGCCATGGAAACATTTTGGTTAATGCCGAATAAGAGAGGTGCGTGAGTCCATACATTTAAGCTTCGTATTCTGTTTTCCGAATCGCGATCTGGTCACCTGATTAGCAGAGAATTTAACAATATTCCATTAGTTATTCCACTGAACATGGAATCTGTTTCTTTTCCCAAATCTTCACTCACGCAGGGGATTATAACGTTTCTTTCGTTCGCATTCGGCTATTCGCATTATTTACTGTGGTAAAGTAGAAAAAACACCGTAGGACAGAAACCTTTTTGCTTGCACGTCAGTTTCTATTTAACAGAGTTTGTGCTTGTTATTAGACTTTATAAGTTTATTTGTATAGCGCGTTTCACACACCAGTGATTTTTACTTTCGTTTTCTCTGGCAGCGCTAAATCAAACATAGCCTGAATGTCTTGCCCTGCGGAGGATAAAACACGCTCTCCAGACCTTTTACAATAAGTGTCAGTTGTTTGTAACATCAGGAGATAACGAAGATATTATTAAAGAGAAATCTTGCTCGTGTCCCACATCCCTCTCAAATCGCAAAGCGCCTATATCAAAGTAATAACGGGACTTTGGCTATATATGACGCGTCTTTGTGTGGAAATAAAAAACGAATGCTTTTTGAAATAATATTTAACTTTCTTATTATTTAGGTTACCATTATTTACCGATATTTATTTAATAGTTTTACAGGCTGTAGTGTGTTGTTTCTCTGACGGAATAGCTAAAATAAACACGCACGTCTGTTACCCTGTTGAAAAAACGAGCATTTGCTGGTAAAGTAGGTTTTGAAGCTGGTATGCTGGTTTGAGCTGGTTTATGCTGGTCCAGGACCAGCTTAGGACTAGTATGGACCAGCAGGACCAGTTTAGGACCAGCATTTGACCAGCATACAGCTTCAAAACCTACCTTACCAGCATATGCTGGTTTTTTCAACAGTACACAATGGATGTTTGAGCATTTAATTATTTATTTTTTATTTTTTTATATTTCAAAATTTATTTCATTGAGGTAGCCTACAGGCCTATACACACACACAAACACACACACTCCAAATCATATTTAAAGTTTTTAAAATAGGCTATATAAAATAGTAAAATAGTTCCAATAGATTTTACTGTGGTACCGAAATTGGTACCGAGAACCGTAAAATTTTCATGGTATCGGTACCGACTACTGGAATTTTGGTACCGTGACAACACTACTTGTACGTGAAATGTAGAGCGAAGACTGCTTATTTGAAATTTTGTAGGTGCCGCTATCGAGCCACCTAATTCTGAAACCCATATCGGATATAAATTTTCACCACTTCTGACGTGTGTGCAAAGTTTCATGAGTTTTCGAGCATGTTTAGGTTCATATTCCTTCTAAAACCTCCACCTTAAAAAGACAGAAACAAACAACCCAACCCCGCCCCAACTTCCCAGAGCCAATAGCATTTGCTTTCTTAATATTCTACATTCCCCTATTCAATCTACTATTACTTACTAATTTAGTCACCCCATGACACCTGTCCTTAATTTAATTTCATATGTTAGCATTAATTCAGTTTTTATAATGCTAATACTAGATCTTTTAAAGAATTTCAACCCAAACTGACTGGGTTTCTAGAGAGCAAAGGTTTTGTGAAAAAAGTGGAAGACTTAAACACAAAGGGCCCTATTTTAACGATCTAAACGCAAAGTGTAAAGCGCACGGCGCAGGTGCACTCAGGGCGTGTCCAAATCCACTTTTGCTATTTTAACGACGGAAAAACGGTCCGTGCGCCGGGGCACATTTTTGAAATGGGCTTGTCCCTATTCTCTTAATGAGTAATGGGCGTAACGTTCAATAAACCAACTCAGAGTGTCATCTCCCATTCCCTTTAAGAGCGAGATGCGCTCGCGCTATGGCGGATTGCTATTTACATGGCGGAATTTGTTGGCGGAAAAGCTGAACGCTTTTCAAGCGAAGAAACCGATCTGCTCGTGTGCGAAGTTAAAGCGCGCGAGCAGATCATCTACGGGACAAGCAGGAATCCACCAAAGCTTCCCGAGGTGAAGAAGGCGTGGGATGAATTAGCAGTGATTGTGTCCGTTATAAGTAGTAATAGGCTGAATTGAAAATAGGTAGCCTAATTCTAATACACGCAATGACCATTCATTATTACATTTTTATATTTATGTAGCCTACACAATAATATTCTTTTACACTGTAATCCTTTTGTTTTTAATATTTGGCATGTTTGTGTGATGCGCATCCCTGTGTGTAATAAGCAAAGTCAACGCGCACTGTGGACGCGCCCAGAGGCGCAGTTTCTACCAACGCGCTCTAACAAAAATATATTGCGCCATTGACTTTAGACTTTAGACCAGGTTTGAGTTGGTCTATGGCGCAGTCTATTTGCAGCTTCTTAAAATAGAAATGCGCCGGCAATGCGCCTGAACACACCTCTTTTTTAGACCAGCACGCCCATGGGCGCACTAACTGGTGCAAATGCATTTACTAATTTAAGGACGTGGTGCTGAACGGGAAAACGCGAACGGCGCCGGACGCAAACTAGCAAACACACTTGCGCTGCGCCTTGCGTCGCATTGCGCCGGGTGTATTATAGGGCCCAAAGTCTTTAAAATAAACTGTTAAAAGGATTTGATGATCACTAGTGATAGTATTTTATTCTGTGTTGTCATCATTCAAGTTTGATTTCAGCTTTAATGTCCTTTTTTTTTTTTTTTTTTTTTTTTTTTTTAACAAAGCAGCTGATTTTGCCATAGAAACTAGTGGACTGCTGAGTCACTTTCACCACAAAATGGCAGAAACGCAGGGCTGCTGCTGGGCACCGGTGTTGCAATCGAACGTTCTATTGAGTGTTGCTTCTTGTTAGTGTATATTCTTTGCTGAGCAATTACAATAGGGTCCTCACACCATAGGTGCTCGGGCCCTAATAAGGACCAGTAATGGTTGAATATCAGGGCTATTAAAGGGGTGGTTAAATGCGATTTCACTTTTTTAACTTTAGTTAGTGTGTAATGTTGCTGCTTGAGCATAAACAGTATTTGCAAAGTTACAGTGCTGAAAGTTCGATGCAAATGGAGATACTGTCTTTTAAAGTTAAATGACTACAAACACGACCGGTTATGGACTACAACGGGTTGGTGACATCATAAACCCTGCAAAACACACAACAAAGTGGGCGAGGCCATATGTGGTGCAGCATGTGGAAGCGGAAGAGTTGTGTACACCTGGACGCGAGCAGATAAAAAGATAAATACGCGTCAAAAGATAATAGAACCCATTATAATCTGTGATATTTTCTACACTGGATGCGGCGCGGAAGAAGACAGCTTCCAGAATCTACACGAGTTCAATGCTGGATGGCTATTACTGAAAGATGAAACCAGTTCCTACTTTAAAAGCAGAACCTGCTGTTTATTGGCTTCAAACTGTAAGTACTTTATTGTTTGTACATGTCTTTTAAATGTATAGTCCTGTTGCTATTTTTGGTTGCATCAAGGACATATACAAAGAGCAACTCGTTTTTGCTTCGTTAGCCAGTTAGCTAAATTCTACAAACACCAACAAACGTATGTGTTCATAGACAAACAGTTGTTCATTCTATAAATTAAAAGCTACCTTTACAAAAATGCGACTACTCAGTCATGTATTCGGCTACAGTAAAGCTTTAATCAGGAAAAACTATATATTGAAAGCTAACAAACAGCAGTGACAGCATCTAAACACTTTGACAAAAATACAAAATGAAATACCATTCATAAACGTCCTTTAAATGCCGCGATTGCAGCTTGACCCTCTTCATCTGGGTCTAATTCGGGCTCAATTTGATACAGCAATATAGACGGTAATATTTACATTTTCACTGAAGCAACGAATGGTAAGGGGCGTGTCGTTTCCGGACGCTTCAGCGAATCACGATACACTGGGCCAGCTACCAACCTGCTGACCAATCTGAGCACACTGCGTATTCGGAGGGAGTGGCTTCATAGAAGCAGGAAGTCAACCGAGTGGTTCATATGATAGTGGAAACAGAGGTGTAGAATAAAGATAAAATATATGAAAAATATAGCGTTTTCAAAAAAACGAAGCATTAGGACATGTTAAACTGTGCCCCAAGAATACAATCAAGCCTAGAAAAAAAACACACACTTAACCACCCCTTTAAAAAATAAATAAATAAATAAATAAATATGATAAAATATTTGTTGTCAAATTGTTGTTGTTTTTTTCATTTTTATCCTAAAGTAGCATGTTTTACAAATTTTTAAAGAATAATGTTTATACACTACTGCCTATTTATTAAAAACTAGGCCTTGCAAAGTTATTTCGATGTGTCAGACTTGCTGGTGTGAACAGGTGGTGCTTTGACTTTAACTGAATATTGCCACATAGATGTCTTCAGGCCAGGACTATTATCAAACATGAAGTTTGGAGCAGATTGAACATTGTGTATGCCTGAGTTACAACAACTTCCTGTTTCGTGGCCTTAATTGCATACTTTAGCACTTAGCCAAGTGTTGCATGATTTAACGTGTTTCTAGCTGCATCTAGTTGCATGATTTAACGTGTTTCATGGTGAAACATCAAACTTTGTCAGGCCGCCATGGACACGCCCTTCAATGAAAACTCAAGATCTTTGCAATTTAATGCCGCAATGGCCTTTAGATTAGACTGACCAAATATGATGTTGATCTGATAAAATCTCTAAGAGGAGATTGTTAATGTCTGGAAATGGCAAAACCTGCAAAAATTTTGCAGAGAAAATTGAAAATATCTCTCTTGCTGTTGGATTTTCAGATTTTGCACCCAGGGATTTTTTTGTAGGTATTGGGCTGATATGTGTCTACCCAATTTCATACTTGTACATGAAACGTAGAGCGAAGGGCACTTAATTGAAATTTTGTAGGTGGCACTATCAAACCATTTTGCCACACCTAATTCAGAAACCCATATCATTCTTAAATACCACTTATGATGCGTGTGTAAAGTTTCATGAGTTTTCGAGCATGTTTAGGCCCTCAAAAATGCGATTCATTTCGGAGAAGAAGAATTATTGACTGAGCAATTACAATAGGGTCCTCACACCATTGATGCTCGGGCCCTAAAAATAAGAGAGAAAAAAGTTCTAGTTATATTTGTACCACCTAGGGTCAAAGATCCTGCATACTTGGTAAGCAACTATCTAAACTTAATCATACAATCATGTTACAGTCCATCCATTTGATTTATACTCATCCAGGTAAGTAACTGCAGTCATGAGCACAAAACATTGTAGACTTTCAACAATTGCTGAAAGATAATTAAAATAAACAAAGTCAAGGGCCAAGCTCCCAACTAAAGGGAACATTATCACCATAATGGTGGCTTCAAACGGACTATTACAACAATTAACAAAGGTCTTGTTAATGATTTTTAGTTTTGTTCAAGGTAATTAAAGCTACAGTTTTTCAATAACAGAAGAATTTGTAAAAGTATGATATTTAGGGTAAAAGGCGCCGCTGCTGTTAGGGCTACAGGCACAGTAATTAAAATGATAATAAACAGCTGGCTGACTTTTCCATTTGTTCAAACGACATGATTAGATTCAGTTGGTAAATATCATGTATCAAGTCAGGTGTCCACCTTAGAGATAATCACCATATTTATAATGAAATCATCAAATTTAAAAATATGATATTAATCATATCATATAATAAAATGTCATATTTATTTGTTACTACTGTAAAGCTACATTAAATTATTATGGGATCTAATTAAATGCTTTCAGAATCTTTACTTTTTTAAATAATTTTATTTGTATTTTTAAAATTAACATTTTAATGACAGTATATTCATTGAACACTGTTTTATTCTGTTTTTTTCTATCATACCATTTGATTGCAGTGATTAATAGAATTTTATTTTGTTTCCTTCAGCTGAACCTCTCGTGCAGGTGGATGGGAAACCCAGCTGTTGTTTCTTCAAGTTCAGTCCAAAACTGATGTTTACCAAAGTCCTGAAAGCCCAGCTGTGGGTTTATCTGCGGCCACTACAGCAAACTTCCACTGTTTACCTGCAGATCCTTCGCCTTAAACCTATCACTGAGCAAGGAAGCAGACACATCCGCATCCGGTCACTCAAGATCGAGCTCAATTCTCAAGTTGGTCATTGGCAGAGCATTGATTTCAAACATGTGTTGCAGAACTGGTTCAAGCAGCCACATACAAACTGGGGCATTGATATAAACGCCTATGATGAGAGTGGCAATGACCTGGCTGTGACGTCTCTGCGGCCTGGAGAGGAGGGACTGGTAAGCACCCTTAGACCTGCTAGACTATTAAAAATAGATATTTCTGTTTCAAAAAAATGCTGTAATCCTCCGTTCAAATAAATCCCAGCTTTGGCACGCCTAATCATTCTACCAGTCAGTTTTCTTATTTCAGAAGTTTAAAAATGATTTTTGGAAGAATATCCATTTTCCATAACAAGGATCCAAGGAGAGAGTATCGTGATAATGAAAAAAAAAAAAAAAAAAATTAAACAAACAAACAAACAAAAAACATAAAATTTGTCCATACACCTGCTCAGTTTTCCAAATTCTTTCTGAACCCACATATTTCCACTGTGAGGAAAAAAATGAAATGTTATTGTTCACTGGTAGCTCTCAAATCTCATTACACAATCTGATCACAAACAATCATTTGACATACATTTGAGACTGCTGTTTATATAAGGTACAAAGTACTGATGAAACCTGTTTCAAATTAAAATGGATTCAAATTAATCACTTCAAAGAAGGTTTTGGAGTTACAACCATTCATGTATACCTTTTTGTCCCAGCGGCTTGACCCATTTCTGTATGTCTTCTTCCTCCCCTAATCTCCAGCAGCCATTCCTGGAGGTCAAGGTTCTTGAAACAACCAAGCGATCACGGAGGAATCTGGGTCTTGACTGTGATGAGCACTCCACAGAATCCCGCTGTTGTCGCTACCCACTCACAGTGGACTTTGAAGCTTTTGGCTGGGACTGGATCATTGCTCCTAAACGTTACAAGGCAAACTACTGCTCAGGCCAGTGTGAGTACATGTTCATGCAGAAGTACCCACATACTCATCTGGTGCAGCATGCCAATCCCAGAGGCTCAGCAGGGCCATGCTGCACACCCACGAAGATGTCTCCGATAAACATGCTCTACTTCAATGATAAACAGCAGATAATCCATGGCAAAATCCCAGGAATGGTGGTGGACCGTTGTGGCTGTTCATAGAATTGAGGATTTTTGGTTGAGCTAAGGGGAAGTGATTGAGGGAGGGTGTCAGGGATGCAGTCTAAAATCTGCTAGTCTCTACAATTTCCTTATATTTTCCTTACATTCTTTGGAAAGAATACTACATAATGTACAGAGAACAAAAACATGTTTGTAGTTTCTTTCGCAAGTCCAGCAGAACAGTCCAGGATAAATCCTAATATGATTTTTTACTTTATTATTTGAATCTTGAACAATTTTGTACACACAAGACTTGGCTGCTTAGTTTTTATTTTTTTAATGCATTGCGCTGAGTAGCTCTGGCCACATTCAAAGAGATTCATAGGTCCAAAATTCCGCTCTGCAGCAAATATATTCTCATTGCCTGTGATTTTGCTACTTTGTGCAGTATTCCACATTCAGAGAGAATAGAAAAAAATTCTTGGTGCATTGAAGAAATGACAGGAGACACATGCACCCCACCCCCTTCACTAATGCTGCTACCACTATGGTGCGACATTCTCAATAATCTAAGCACCCTTTCATGACTTTGATCCTCTTTTTACCCTTGATCTTGTAAAAAGCAAAGGGAAAAGGGAAGAAAAAGGAAGACATTTTTATTTTTAATACTTTTAAGGAGAAAAGGAACATGTCTAATAGTGCTTTTAGCACTATTAATGTATTTCAGCAACTGCGATGGACAAAATCATCTTAAGAAAAAAATAACAAAAATAACTTATTTAAAAAGATAATGTCACACATATCTAGAGTGTCACACACAACAATTTAATGGTAATTTGTGTAAAGATAATGTTTCCCATGAACTAAGTTTGGTTTCAGTGATTTGGATTCAGTGATTTATTGGTATCAAAAAATCAGTGTTAAAGTAAAACAAAATAATACATGTCCATGTCCATGTCCATGGCTATATTCACTTGTACTGAATACAGTTAAATATGGGTCCCTATGCTGACACAGGTATTTACATCAACATAAAAGAACAGATGTCACTGTAAATCACAACTATAATACTCTATCCTGTGTAGATAAGACACTTTTTGAATGAGTGTCTGCAATATAGAGACATTTAGAGAAAAATCATTTCATTTAACTTTTTCTGTATTTAATCAAATATCCATTCCTGCCCCTTGCCAACCTTTAATGGTATAGTAAACTTATTTGGGAGTGCTGAAAAAGCAAAGGATGGAGAGGGGGAGAAGTAGAATAGAAATCTTTTTCTATTCTTCAAAGAAGTCCCTTTGTTGAAAACAAAAGCACTATGATGTTGGATAAAAGAGGAGCCTTCTTACACTAAATCTAAGTAATATATGTGTATAACAAAAAAGGAAAAAAAAAAAAGGGGGGGGGGGTGCATATAAAAGATTATATTGGGCACTCTACTTACCAACAATAAATTTTGCACTATGGGAAGTAAATGGCAAGCGGAATCATGTTGTTGTCTCCATTGTATTTGACCTTTTCAAGCACAAGAATTTGTAGATGGATTTTATTAACTGACAAATGTCTGAGGAGTTTATAGCCAGTCCACTATAGTGTATCTGTTTTGATCTCTTTTGAAATCATTCTGCTGAAGCAGATACTATTAGTTGGCCTCCTCTTAGACAAACCATACCTAAAATTTCAAAACTGATCTAAGCCTGGACTTTAAAAAGGATCTGTTTTGTAATCTTATAAAATCCACAAAACTGAACTCTAATGCCTTAACATTCTAGATGACATTAATTAAGTTCTAAAGTTTTGGCAACTATTGTTTGTGATTCAAATAAAAGTGGTCATGCACAATGAGAATGCAGGTCACATAAGACTGGAACTTAGTGACTAACAATGAACATTTTTTTTTTTTTTTTTTTTTTTTTTACTTGGTTCAGAATAGAAACAAGGTTATATGGGCCAGTAACTACCAGTAGGGAATTTTCAGTAAGTAATTATCTCTACTGAAAAGTAAATCAATCACAAAATAAGTAAAAACTACCTCATCAAAAGGTTTGAAGTCTTACTATAAAATGAAAATTGACAAATTTTATAGTATCTCTAGAGCTAAAATCCTCTATACTTATGGTCAAACTACAAATGCATGTAATCACATCATCAAATTTTTACTATTGCCATTCCAGTTCTGTCAATGTTGTTTAAAACATTAAGACTACTTTGTCAATGTTTTTTAGAACAATATTATTTGAACGATTTACAAGTCTTCTAAAATGTCACAGGGTCTCTATATTAAAGTCCTTTAAGGACACAAAGAAAGTATGGTAAGTATATGGAGATCACAAGCCATCACCCCAAGTTTTACGATTTGAAACTTCTGTATATTTTAATGTTCTCAGTGTTTTTTGTCATATATTAGGTGGGAAAAAAAAAGAATTGTGACCTGTAAACGTGAAAAAAAAAAAAAAAAAAAAAAATCCAACTGAAAACATTTTACATTACATAGTGTTGAAAGACTCTGCTTTGAAGATTTATGTACTCTTTTCAGTCGTGTTCAGTCACTCTTTATATTGTGTAGAGAAATTAATTATAAAGTAGTTTGGTTTTCATGCAAAGAAGAAAACTTGTTCATCATTATTTGTTGTTTGATCATTTTTTGTACAATAAATACTTTATTTAGCTTACAAAAGGACTGCTTCTTTTTTAATACACTAGGCCAACATTTATGGTGCATCTGACAAGCTAGGAAAAGACATCTGGAGGATTATGGCTCTCTTCAATGAGCAATTCATTTATTACAGCATTTATTAATCTTTTTAATATTTATTTAATAAATAATTATTGTTAGTTCAAGTCATCTCATGTCCATTAAATAATGTTAACAAATACGACTTTTAATTTCAGTAATGTATTAGTAAATGCTGATTAATAAATGCTTTAGAATGATTTTTTCATTGTTAGTTCAAGTTAACTATTGTACTTATCTAATGTTAACAAATGAAACCTTTTGTAAAGTGTTACCACTGTTATAAACAGCATTCCACTAACTTAATTTGTTTGTCACACCACATTTAAATGAACTAGTTGTAATGTCTCACAGGTATTTAATCCATTCGCTCAAATCATGGGTGAAATATATATATATTAAATCATAACGCCTTATGATTAATTATATATAGATCGTCCCAGGGGAATTATGCACATTTGCACATATTGTGAATTAATTATAACGGATTATAATCAATTACATATATGATTAGTTCTAGCTTAATAGTTGTCTAGAAGAACTATCCTAGTTTGTCCACCAAACTATGGATTTCCTCAGACTATTATAAAAGAAATGTTATTCTCTGGCCACGAGAATGACTTCCTGTTATAGCATTAGAGCATAAAGCAATGTTGCAGGATCCAACGTAAAAGTGACTTGGTTTTCTGAATGAGCAGCAGAAACAATTGAGCATGAATATAATGTATTTAATATATGAAACTACATATACATAGGCTTAATATACACAAAGAATACACATATATGGAAAATGAAAGTAAAGTCAAGAAAACAGAGGTGATCAAAGAACTGGAAAAATTACAAACAGTTAATCTTTGAGAGCCAGCAAGGAAACTCAGTTTACACAAATTTTAAAAGGTTGTTACTTGCATAAGTTCAGAGTACTTTGTCTCCATTCATGACCACATTTGCATGAATTATGAAGTGTCAGATCGGAGTGTATTTTCTTCGAAGTACCGGCAGACGTTGGGAGCAGGCCTCTCTCCTAGTCATAAGGAGTCTGGCTTGTCCTTCATGTCTTCCTTTTCGGGGCTTTTTCTGAATCAGCTCTTTCAGGACCTTCAAGATCTCTGCAGACTCGGGCATAATTTCACTGTTCTGCTCCTGTGCGAGCTCGGACTTGGGCTTGTTCGATGCATGTCAGGAGGCATTCTGTCTTTGGCGGTCAGGGCTTGAAGCTCTGGCTGATGAAGGTCTGCAATTTCTGGGTCACCGGCTGGCCTCCCATGTGGCACCGCCCTTTTGGTTGTTGGATGGACGTGGCTTGTCCCAGAATCTTTCAGAACGCCCGGTCTGGTGCTTGGGACGGGCACCCTCGTAGTGAGGCTGCCCTCTGCTGGTCGGGAACTGTCTTGACTCTCTGTTAAACGGTCTGTCACTGTGGTGCGTGTGTGCGCCCTCTAGGGCCAGTTCTGGACAGTGATCCGAGACCGGGTAAATGGTTGGATATTTTACATTCTTTTCAGATGTAGCCTTGTGGGCTAAATCTTGCAGCTGCTGTGTAGACATACTCCGTGGGCAGGCCAAGACTCCCAGATGATGACTCACCGCAGGGTGCAGATTTTGGAGAAATAAAGTCTTAAAGTTGAAATCTTCCTGGCTCATTACGTGCTCCGAAGTAGGCCCTTCGTATGCGGTTGTAGTACGCTTGTGCAGTTTCCAGACGGCCCTGTTTAAGGTCCATGGCAGCGAAGAGCCCTTGGTCCGATTCAGGGTCAGAAAACACTTTGATCATAACCTGTCGCAGCTGCTGGTAGTCTGATTTGACAGCTTCTGGCTGCCGATCTAGGAAGGTGCGCACATCATGGCTGGACGTGATTCGGAGTAGATACAACCTGTCAAATGCATTCGCGTTGGCCACATTTTGCAACAGGGAGTCAATGTCTTGCAAATACGCTTGCACGTCAACACCCCCTGCAGGGTTTTGGGCAAAAGTGGGAATATTCTTTACTAGCTTGTCCAGCACTTTGGGAGCCATGCCGTGGCTAGTGGTACGGGTTTTCTAGAGCGGCTCCCACCCCTTTGCTCCTGACCAAGGTTCTTGGATGCTGAACGTCTTGGGCAGTGGGCTTTCACCCCCCTCATGAACTAGGGATTCTTGACTGGGGCACTTAGGCCCACTGGCCAGAGGAAGCTGCATGACGTGCGAGTCCCCTCCCAAGTCACTTTGCAGTTTATAGGTGTAGTGTACAACAGATGTGATTGCACCAGAGCTTCACAACAGACATTCTTTTGTCCCACTTTGATTAATCAAAAGAATGTGATCGGACCCTCAACGACAAGTAAACGACTATTGTAATCAGGACTGCCAAAGGTGTAAGACAGGAAAGATGACATCAACGGCCCATTGATGATAGGCTAATCTCATCACGAGTTGCCTTTGTTCACCTCAGGCTTCCATGCCTGAGTTCAAGGTGTGAATGACCATGGACTCCTAGGGCTGCCAAACCGGTTCTGGCTAGAGCACAGCAAGAACAAAGAAATGCTCAGAAAGGAAGACATTTTCTAAACATATTGACTTGAAATCACCAAAAATGGACAGGAATACTGTAAGGAACATGTCCTATGTGTCCTTGTACTCATCCAGGAAACTGTGCACACACAGTAGAAACCACACCTGGAATAAAAGCCAATGCAACTACACCCACTGAGACAGAAGTGTGATACCTCAACCAATACACATCAAGTTTGGACTCTACGAGTTCAGAACACTGCCACAAGGACTTTGAGAAAGATATGAAAAAGAAATAAAGCATTTCCAAGGTCCTAAAGACATTGTCTTATTTAACTGTGTATTTTAGAACAATACAACAAGTTTCACAGGATGAAAGGTGGGCGTGTTAAGGGACGGACACCTGGAATGCTGTGACCCAATCACATCACCACAGCAGGAAAGGTGGGATTAGTAATCCCCTCCCCAATGAGAAGGAATAAAAGTTTTCCCAAGTGAACAGACCCTTGTTCTGAGTTTCTGACCTGACGAGGGAAGAACAACAGCACAACCAAGGTGAGACTCTTGCGAGTAAACCTTTCACCACACGGATCAAGCAGCCAAATTGCTTCTGTAGAGGACTTTGACTCCTGACCTGCATAACCCAAGTACCTCCAACCTACAGAAGATCCTACTGACTGACCACCATCTACAGTTCTCTGGATTACACAAAGACCTCCAGCACTCAGTGCAGCTCTGCAGCTGTTGGAAAGCAATCCAGTCTCCCACTGCACACGGAAGGATACCAGTGGACAACGTTTCCCATTCCCGGACTGATCACCCGACCAAGTGAAACATAAATATAAGCTAACCAAACCTTTTCCAAAAGCCTTGGCATTAGGTTGTTGCTAAATGTGATTGCTATTTGTGTAGAGACTGTTTATCTAGGGTCATCGTACACAGATAGATACATTAGACACGTTATCTGTATTCAGAGTAAATGCTTATTTACTTATTTTCAATACCAGCATCCAGAAAGACCACAATTGACTCCCTCATAGACTGCTAATTACCCATTCATTGCTTCGTCCAATCTGTTGCTCATCTACTTGGCATTCAGTTTTGTTAACATCCATTTGTGTTGTAGTTTGTAGTTTCTGTTTGATTATTGATTCAATTTTCTTAGTAGTTTAGTCATTTTCCTTCGTAGTATTTAGTGAGTGTGATATTTTACTCTTGTATATCTTTTTGTTAATAAATTTATTTTATTGCAAACTGTGCCATTCTTGTGTTGATAATCAGAGGCTCTACAAGCTCGCCCGAATCTCACTAAATCCTTCAGATTGGTCAGACGATAAACTTCCTCCAATTTATAAAATATTAATTCAATTAACAATCTTTCATGATTGTTCTTTATTGTCAAGGTGAGAATCTTGACTGGTGCCCCGAAATATTGGAAGGAATCATCTGACTCAATATTAATATTAATACAAAATATTAATATTAATATTTAAGACCAAAATCACTATATTTGTGGTGCCCTCATGTGAGGCTAATCCAAAAATCACTACATTTATTTGGTGCCCTGTGTGAGGCGAGCTTAGATTGAAACGAGCCTTTTGTTTTGTCAATACAACTGAAAACACAGAAAGATAAGAAGACTAAAGCTTTAAAAGGAAACCAAGTTTCAGTTCAGCTTACCAGCTCCGACACCAGAATCTATTATCAGTTTGTGGTTCCCTCCAGACCTGATTGATAGTTTTCTCCACTCACATTTACAGTACTGTTTACGGATAGGATTTGTTTGGCAAGTACAGAGTTTGGCTAGTCTGTGGATCATTGTGTGTTGGCAAAGATCTGGTAATTTTTCCTGTATCAGGAACAGGTAGCATTGGCAGACTTTAACTCTTGAGTAGTGGCCATTTAATTGCTATTAAGTATAGCATAGGGCATATGTACCTAGTAAGCCTATAATATTGCTTTATTGTTTCTTTGTGAAACTTGTCGGAAGAGGTCAAAACCCACCGACTACCTAAAAGCTAGCAATAACAAAAAAATTTCCTTTGTCAGGAAAACATAGCCTCGGCAAACACTGTAACTTGTGAGCATTTGCCATATTGTTGCTAAGCATAGCATAGGGCGTATGTACCTAAGAAGTCTATAATATTGCATTGTTGTTTCTTTGTGAAACCTGTCGGAAGAGGTCAACACCCACCGACGATTCAAAGCTAGCATCGTACCCTTTGCTTCTTTGTGTGACCTGTTGTAACAGGGGTTATCTATACTTTTAAAGGCAGCTGAGTGTAACATAGCATAACCAAATGGCTGAATTAACCACGCCTGAACAGCTGGTAGTAGACCTTACCAGTGGCGTTAATCCAGGGTACGTATAAACACTTCATGGTCTAGACTATGATGAAATTAGCCAGAAAACAGAAGAGCTAGTATCTGAAACAGCAACCAAAGCCCCAAAGGGTGACAAGCTGATTAAACTGATCTCTAGTTTAGCGTTAAACTGGGCTGCTCAGCTAGCGCAAGCTGTTGATAAAGTAAACATTGCCCGGGATCATATAAAAGATAGAGATTTGAGGATAGAGGACTTTAAGAGTGAGATTGCTGAGCTGCATAAAGAAAATGACCGGCTAAGGGCTGAAGCTGATAGTCTGTCAGCAGAAAAAGAGGACTTGCGATGTATTGTCCATGATCAGGAAGCTGAAGCTAGAAAGCTAAATGATAAGTACCTAGAAGCTAAAAAAGAGCTCAGGGAACTTAAGGAAGGACACTCACGTCCCCCTTATGTAGTATGTAGTAGACCACCAAGATGTGGATACTGCCACTCTGCAAACAGAGCTGGCACAAACTCGGCAAGAATTATCAGCTAAGGCAGATGAGTTAAATGCTGTGAAAACAAGCAAAACTGAAGTAAAGGCAGAATTAAGAGCTGCAGTGTCTGAAATTTCTAGTTTGAGATCTGACCTAGAAGTGGGGAGAAGGCTTTATGCTGATACTCGTGAACAAGCGGAAATGTTTAAGCGACAGCTACATGATTCCAAATGTGTCCAAGCCCAGCTTAGGGAAGAGTTAGGCAGAGAAATTGACAAGTTGAGAGACTTTCAACACAGTCACAACAGAGCTACTGTTAGGTCCCTGGACTGGCCAAGCAAACCTGACATTGCTGAGCAAAGATTTGAGGAAATAGGGAGAAGGTTGAAAGAATTGGATATAGAGGGAGATACCCATTATGAGCTGCCCGAACCACAAAGTGTGCATTTCAGCCCTTTTGGTTCAATGGCCAGGGACCCCCTGTATGATAATCTAGCATGGGGACGGCGCTACCAGCAGAGTAGCGAACCCGTAATTACTGGCCGCCGAGCCACAGATGCTAGCCCTTATCATTTCCATGAAGCAGCGTTTGACTCTCCGACCTGGGGAAGACCTGCTCACCTGTCTTATGAACCTCCAAGCTCATTGTTAGCTAGAGATAGCCGACTGCGTCAACTTAGGGAATTGGCACGAGACATTGAAGTGTTTAACCCTGATTCCCCTGGTAGCAACAGAGTTATATCTTAAAGATGTTAACTATGCTCTGTCCTACATCCCAGAAGCCACTATGGCGGATAAGCTTCTCCTCCTGAGAAAGACAACCTCACGGTCTGTCCATGGCTTTATGGAACGTCAGAATCCTGCTGTTGCTGAAAACTATTATGAAATGTGTAGGGCTCTGAGAGCTGAATACACAATGTATCAGAATCCATCTGCCTCTCGTCTTTCTGCTTTGCAGATCAGACAAAACCGCTATGAAACACCAAGAGAATATTATGAGCGTTTACGTAGAGTATACTTTGCTGGCACTGACTCCCCTAGGGTGGAGGAAGATGTAATGTTTAAAAGCCTGTTTATAAGTAACCTGCATCCAGCCATCAAGAAACCCCTTTCACTTCTTGTTGATGTTGATCGCATGTCTGCAGCAGAGTTAAGACAGCTTGCCATGAGAGCCTGGGAGAATGAGAAGGTGAGCACAGACAAAAGTGACAGAGAACCAGGTACCCATGTGTTTGAGCTCAGAAATGTCAGTGAGGCTTCTCTTGTGTTAGAAGGATCAGAGCTCCCTCAGCCAAGAAGTGAGTTTGCTGGTAGCCGTGGCTACTCTTCTCAGTCAAAGCCTAATGACTTCAAACAGGGTGTCAAAGGCCTTAAGCCCTCATGTGACAGAGAATTCAAAAGCAGTAGACATGTACTGCATGGAGAAAGGCTCAGGAGACCTGGGGATAATCCCAAATGGTTTAGCCAGCAAAGCAAGGCAAGTGAAAGTGAAAAAGCAGAAAGGGATCAGGTGAACTTAGCAGAAATGCATCGTATGCTAGTTGAGGTTCTGAAGGATCGAGAGTCCACAGAAAAATCCTCCAAGAAAGATAGGGACCCGCCAACAAAAGCATGACTAGACCAGGACCCCTCTCCACCTCCATCCAGCGTGTACCTCATTGGAAGGGGGGAAGAGCCGGAAGGTAGGGGGGAAACCTTTCAGCAGGCTGTTAAACCTCAGTCAGCAGAAGCACCCCAAGAAAACTGGCCTCCCACACAGGTGCTGGTGAAAAGAGATGCATTCTTATGTACTTTGGAACCGTGCAATGCAGAGGTGTATTGTCCACAGGTGGTAGGTAACATCCAGGTTAACGACATGGATGTCAAGGATACTGTTGTTGTTTTTCTGTCAGAGAAGTCAGCCATTAGCAAACAGTTGTACCAAATACTGCTCGAGCCACCTGGCATGACTCCTCTGATAGAAAAGAAACAGAAATTGTGGCTTACCAGTGGCCTTCTGGCATTCCCATTTAAGAGTGTTGGAATCTGCTCTGTCTCTCTCAAACTAGGTTGTAAGCAATTCACCCATTGCATGCTTGAGGTACCTGACCCGAAGCCCTCAGTATGCATCGGCTCTGATGTATTAGTAAGGTTAGGAGCCCAGTTAGACACTGTCTGTTGGTCATGTTGTTGTCCCGTGCAGACATTGGGCCAAATGTGCTGTCCAGTGATGCTAGTCAGATGATGTCTATTCAAACCATTCCCCATGCTTGTCAGGTGATGAACGACTTTGATGTAGTGTTACCCGCACGGACAGCAGGTGTCCCAGTCAAATTGGTCTTCAGAAAGGGCCAAGATCTGCAAAATGCTAAACTCACAATTTTCCAGCTCACTGTCCAATCCCATGATATAGGTCTCTCAGTTAGTGGCAACACCCAATTTGAGATTAATAACTGCGCATCATACCTGTTTGTTCATAATCTCACAAGATATGATATTCCCATTCCCACTTACCCTCCTTTAGGGTACTTGATCAACAGATCTTTTCATGACTTTGAATTAACGGTTCCGGTCATAGGAGAGCTCCCAGATCTGCCAAGAGAAGGGGACATCTGTGAACAGGTGTATGTTACATGTCCAATTAAGATGATTGCCATCATACCACATCCATCTTGGGATGGGGGGACAGTGTGTAGACTTCAGGAGTGAGAGTGAAATGATGGTGTATGTTGTGGTGGCTCAAGAGCCACACACTGCACCAAATTGTGAACTATCTCATGTACAAATGGCCACTGCATTGATACTAGAATTTTTGCTTTTTAGAGAAGTAAATCCTGCTTTGGACAGCTTGGTAGAGAACAGGATCCCTCCGTACTTAGTACCTGTGGAACTGGTGGAGAGAATCTTGAGACAGGCTACAATGGGAACCACCCAAATGCAACAAGTACACTTGGCCTGTGATTTGGGTAGTGCCATGCCAGTCCATGTAGACCCAGAAGCTGGTGAAATTGGTTTCCGGTTAAACCTTCTAATTTTTGATGTTAGGAACATACAACATGTAGGCCACTCCCCTAATTATTTCCATCACTGTGTGTAGTGTAGTAACATATACTAATCAGCAGCATGCCCTTCCTAACGCTGCTAGGCAGTCCTTTAGAATTCCCCACTGTGTAGATTAGCTCCTCTTTGATTCTTTATTTTAGAGTCGTCTTTAGATTTCAGTTTCTCTTACCTGATATAATTCTTGTCAGTCCTACCATAGGTGGATTAGAGCTACCTTTATAGTTATCAAGTCCTATAGTAGCTATTACAAAGTTTTAATGAAATGCCAATGGTCAAAGGATTAGGTGTGGTATGTTGTTTCGCTAATTGTTCCACTTTAGTACACCTGACGGATCAACGACTTCGGCCTCGACCCGCCAGGGTAGGGGGGGAATGTAGTGTACAACAGATGTGATTGCACCAGAGCTTCACAACAGACATTCTTTTGTCCCACTTTGATTAATCAAAAGAATGTGATCAGACCCTCAACGACAAGTAAACGACTATTGTAATCAGGACTGCCAAAGGTGGAAGACAGGAAAGATGACATCAACGGCCCATTGATGATAGGCTAATCTCATCACGAGTTGCCTTTGTTCACCTCAGGCTTCCATGCCTGAGTTCAAGGTGTGAATGACCATGGACTCCTAGGGCTGCCAAACCGGTTCTGGCTAGAGCACAGCAAGAACAAAGAAATGCTCAGAAAGGAAGACATTTTCTAAACATATTGGCTTGAAATCACCAAAAATGGACAGGAAAACTGTAAGGAACATGTCCTATGTGTCCTTGTACTCATCCAGGAAACTGTGCACACACAGTAGAAACCACACCTGGAATAAAAGCCAATGCAACTACACCCACTGAGACAGAAGTGTGATACCGCAACCAATACACATCAAGTTTGGACTCTACGAGTTCAGAACACTGCCACAAGGACTTTGAGAAAGGTTTGAAAAAGAAATAAAGCATTTCCAAGGTCCTAAAGACATTGTCTTATTTAACTGTGTATTTTAGAACAATACAACAAGTTTCACAGGATGAAAGGTGGGCGTGTTAAGGGACGGACACCTGGAATGCTGTGACCCAATCACATCACCACAGCAGGAAAGGTGGGATTAGTAATCCCCTCCCCAATGAGAAGGAATAAAAGTTTTCCCAAGTGAACAGACCCTTGTTCTGAGTTTCTGACCTGACGAGGGAAGAACAACAGCACAACCAAGGTGAGACTCTTGCGAGTAAACCTTTCACCAAACGGATCAAGCAGCCAAATTGCTTCTGTAGAGGACTTTGACTCCTGACCTGCATAACCCAAGTACCTCCAACCTACAGAAGATCCTACTGACTGACCACCATCTACAGTTCTCTGGATTACACAAAGACCTCCAGCACTCAGTGCAGCTCTGCAGCTGTTGGAAAGCAATCCAGTCTCCCACTGCACATGGAAGGATACCAGTGGACAACGTTTCCCATTCCCGGACTGATCACCCGACCAAGTGAAACATAAATATAAGCTAACCAAACCTTTTCCAAAAGCCTTGGCATTAGGTTGTTGCTAAATGAGATTGCTATTTGTGTAGAGACTGTTTATCTAGGGTCAGCGTACACAGATAGATACATTAGACACGTTATCTGTATTCAGAGTAAATGCTTATTTACTTATTTTCAATACCAGCATCCAGAAAAACCACAATTGACTCCCTCATAGACTGCTAATTACCCATTCACTGCTTCGTCCAATCTGTTGCTCATCTACTTGGCATTCAGTTTTGTTAACATCCATTTGTGTTGTAGTTTGTAGTTTCTGTTTGATTATTGATTCAATTTTCTTAGTAGTTTAGTCATTTTCCTTCGTAGTATTTAGTGTATTGAGTGTGATATTTTACTCTTGTATATCTTTTTGTTAATAAATTTATTTTATTGCAAACTGTGTCATTCTTGTGTTGATAATCAGAGGCTCTACAAGCTCGCCCGAATCTCACTAAATCCTTCAGATTGGTCAGACGATAAACTTCCTCCAATTTATAAAATATTAATTCAATTAACAATCTTTCATGATTGTTCTTTATTGTCAAGATGTGAATCCTGACTGGTGCCCAGAAATATTGCAAGGAATCATCTGACTCAATATTAATATTAATACAAAATATTAATATTAATATTTAAGACCAAAATCACTATATTTGTGGTGCCCTCATGTGAGGCTAATCCAAAAATCACTACATAGGAATGCTTTAGTTCTCGATGCACAGTGTCCAATTCATCTTTTAAATAGTCTCTTTGCTGTCTCAGAGCAATGATCTCACTTCGGGCCTGTTTAAGATGATTTTCACAGGCCCGGGCTTTAGCGTCCCTTTCTTTCAGTTCGATCTCTGCTCTTGCTAGGAGAGCTTCACCTTGCTGGAGCTTTCCAGTTAGTTCCTCTCTGGATTCCTTCTCCAACTGCTCTCTATGCCCCGTCTCCAAGTGGAGCTCTTCGAGGGCCTTTTGGAGTCTCTCAACTTCCTCCTGTAGCTCAGGGTCAGATTCATCCGCTCTCCCACGCTGATCCTGGGTCTCAAGGAGTAGCTGATCAATGCAATGTTGGGTCTGAGCCTGATTCCTCCAAGCTTCCTCGGCCTAGAGCTTGAGCGCTACTGCTTCCTGCTCCAATAGGGCGTTGCTCCTTTCGTTGAGCCTCGCCTGGGTGATGAGTTTGTGGGCGAGGCGTCCGATGAGTTTCGCCCATTCTTTGTGACTGTAGCTCTGCATCGGATCGTGGGCCATCAGTCGATTCAAGTCTCCTGTCCAGCTGCTCGCGGCTCAGGTGCTGGAGGTCACCGGCGGCGTTGGGCAGGAACGTGTTGGTCATGACGCCCAACCAGGTTTCGAGATGGTCCCAGTGGGTGTCAGGGCTGGATGCTCGCGACATAGTGGCTTTACTGTTGACGAGAGAAAGACAGAAAAAAAAAACAAAACAAGAACCTAATGCAAGCTTGTGCAGGACTAGCGGATTATGTAATACGTAATTAGCTACTCTCGTGTGTGATTTCCATTAACTGGTGCAGACAGTTAGTGGAATGTAGGCCAGATACTTATTTGTCGATAGCCAAGAATGACAACATGGGCCAATTTGTGTGGGTGAGTGCCAGGTCTAAATAAATACTTTGACAGGCGGTAGCTCAGTTGGATCCTCTAATGACTCTGGCTGCTCAGGTCGTTATCTATTATTCAGCTTCCGTGGTGGCTCTCAAAGGCTCTGCCTTTACGTGAACAAAGAAACAGACAGCAGAAAAGCAAAACGGGATCAGAACAGGATGGATGCTATTAATGAGAAAAAGAACAATAAACAAATAAAAATGAATAAAATAGAATAGAAATAAAATAAAACAAGAAGGGCTAGAGGGGAGAAGTGAAACTTAAGCTCTCTCTCTCAAGGGTTTATGACAGAGCCAGACGAGGGTGCTGTCGTGTTATAAAACCTAAAGGGATGGTATAACTTAAGAGTAAAAGGGTTGGCCAACACTTAAATGATCAGAGAATATCTAATATTCTGTGGATTTCAATAAGTGAAGGGACTGTATGTCATTAATCTAGGCCTGGGGTGAATAGTGATTGCTCAGATAAGAACTCAATGGCAGGGGCAACCTTTCCTAGACATTCCAACACTCAACTGCGGTGTCCGTGGGCACCCTGTCCCCTTGTACCATGGTGCAACCTCTCAAATAGGGGCTTTTAGCACAATTGCGTACTCAGGCAAGGTGTTTGCCAAAGGCCAGGTTGACTGGTCAAAATTGAGTTTTCCCTGAACCCAGAGTCTGTCCCCTCAACGGGCAGTTACTCCGAATGGGCGGTTCTGTCGTGCAGAAGCCTGAACAGGGAAATTAAACAAAATTGCCTTTGTTGTCAACCTGGACTCATTGCCTCCCTGCACCTGACACACCCAACCTGCTGATGTCCCTGCGTGTTGCCGGTGGTACGAGGTCAGAAACGCCTCATGCACAGCCAGTACCAGATCCACCAGGCCAGGTGACTCCACTCACTGGAACTCACTGAAACAGCCGTCAACTCACCACCCAGCACTAGAGGGGTACTATCTGCAAGTACACAAATGGTCACGCAAACACAACTTAAATGTAAATTTAAATCTCAATTTGACCCAAATTTAAATAATTAAGTGTGTAGGACAAAAGAATAGGGGTCTAAAATGACAGTCAGAATGAACAAGCTAAAACTAGAACAGAAATAAACAATAAAGTAAAAACAATTCAAAGGCAGTTAATTCAAATTTGAATTAAACTTTTTGAATTTAAATAAGTGCATAGAATAACAGAATGGGAAAAAAAGAAAAAAAGCTGCAAGCAGCGATGACAGGCCAAAGCCCAGTGGCACCGCCATCCCGGTGGCTTCAGGGCAACTGTTGCACAGTGGGCAATGGGCATTTAAAACAGTTAAACATAAAAGGATTTGTCAATTTCACACCAGATTTACTGCAGCAGCTTATGCTCTTATGATCACAAACCACAACAGCCACATCCATGAGATCGTTTAAATTGAGATGACTTTCATGTCATAGAATGTTATAAGTCCATTTCAAATGAGTGCAGAATATCATTCTAATCTGACATCTGTGTTTTTTCTCAGACAACCCCTATAAAAATTCTAGAGCAAATCACATACTGTTATTTGTGCAAACTCCACTGTGCTCTGAGAAATCTAATCCAGCCTTAATGCTAATGTCTGTGATTGCTGATGTTGCAAAATCCTAACACTTCTCTTCATGTGTTTTTTGACCTCCCTGAGCTGTTGTTTGTGCACCAATCTTATGCACCAAAAGCATGCTTTCATTTAATTTTAATATGTGTGGTATAAGATAAAAAATAAAATGAAAAAATTAATAAATACAGCCAAATCACAGAACCTGCAGAGACTATTTTAATGTCAGTCTCGGGTAATAGAAAGTACATGTCTAGATTGTTCTGCTCACTTATGCAAGTTTTATTTTAAACAGCCACTTTTATAATCATGTGAAATTTACTTAAAGAATTTATTTTAATAAATTTGAATTATATCAATAAATAATTAATTTAAAAATAATTTTAAAATAATAATTGTAACTCGAACGACATTTAGAAAACTAGTCCTGTCCAAATAGTGATATAGTGTCATGGTTCAATTTCAAATGAGTGTGACGTTATCATTTGCAGTTCAAAATGTTTATAAGTTCATCAGTAAATGGGTAATCGGTAAAAGGGTTAAAGACCACTAATCAAGACTACAATATACACAGACACATACACAGTGACCCACACACTGGGAGAGATAAAGAGTGAGAGAGAGACTTTTGCCTTTTAAAGCCCTTTTAATTTACACCATTTTCCTTAAAACATTACAAATCTAGTACACACGCACACAATTACCAATTAAAAACCATATTTTCAAACTCACTCAGTGTCACTAAAGCATCTCTCACACCCCACCTCATTTTAAAAAAGGGTACATTATCAGTTTGCAATATGCAAATTCAAGCAGCAACCCTAAATTCTACCAATAATTTAAAAAGAGACAACAAGTCAACATCTTGACCAGCATTTTTGCATTGATGTGTTTTCAAAATTGCTAACTTTGCTTAGCCTATTAAAAAACTGGCAAGCACACACTGGTCACGCCTGGTCTATACTTGCAACCAAAAATAAAACAGGTATTTGTAAAGGAAAATCCCAATTTCATAATAAGTTTTTTCCAAAAGTACAAAAAGCGGAATCAGCCTTGAACACTCACAAAATAAATGAAAAACAGGGCCAGAAGCTTTACAAAAAGCACATTCGGGTAAAACCATTTCATTAAATTTAGAAACAAATGTGTTTGTAGCCAACGCACTGTGAAGTATTCTCCACTGAAGATCTCCACATTTTGTTTGGAATTGGGGCCTTGTACAAAAGCCTCCATGAGGGATTCACTTCTCTGGGCACAGAAAGGTAAGTTCTCCATTTAGTATCTATCCTTTCCTTCAAATGTCCAAAGTGCCCAGACTTAGCACAAATATGATAGATCATTTTCTTCCCCATACTTTGGAAATCCAAAAAAAAAATCAAACCCCTTTAGCAAAACAACTGTAGTATTCTCTTCAATTTCCAATTTGGAATAACTTTTAATGCCGGAAAAAACTTAGATGATAAACCATCAATTAAAGCAGAATCTACAAATGAGGTGAATACCTGGGGGAAACAAACTTTAAAGCTTTTGACTACCCCTTCCACTGTTCTCACTGACTTAATCCCAACCTAGTCAGCAAGTGACTGAGCCGTTCGCCACTGACCTCTTGTTATATCAAGCAGGTCAATAACTCTAGTTATTCCAGCATTCATAAACTTTTTGATTACAGAACCTGATAATGGAGGTTGTATATTAAAAAAAGGGTTAAAAAAACAAAGGTTCTGCACATCCATAATTTTCACCACTCTTGAAAATTTTAACAAACTCGATAAATTGATACATAGAATTTAAAGGTCCCGTTTTTCGTGTTTTTTTGAAGCTTTGATTATGTTTATAGTGTGCAATATAACATGTGTTCATGTTTCGCGTGTAAAAAAACACAGTATTTTTCACATAATTTACTTATCTGTATAATCTGATGACTTCCTTGTTCTATGAAGTCCCTCCTTCAGAAATACGTAACGAGTTCTGATTGTGCCAGCGGTTCCTGTGTTGTGATTCGACAGTTTTAGCACATCTTGCCCGGAAAGGTCACGCCTCTTACCATAACGTGGAGATGCACGCGCTCAGTGTTATTGTAAACATGTCTTTAATTTTACCCTATCAATCTGAGCCGGAATCAGACCCGGTGATTGGACTGCGGGATGAAAATAACAGCGTTTCGACGACATGGCGACAAACACACTCTACAAACGCAACTCTTGTGTATTCCTGTGGGCGGAGGTTAGTCAAAAAACTGTTTTAGTGACGTCATTAAAGAAGGAAGTAGAGGGATGTAGTCCAAACTGGCCGTTCAATGTAGGCGACTTCTGTTAAATAAAATATCTCGCTTGGCATTGAACTTTGAGCTTTAAAATTTTACAGATTTTATTTATACTCTAACAACAACATTACACACTAACTAAAGTTTGAAACATGGGATCACGAAGAACGGGACCTTTAAAAAGAGAACAATGCACATTTTCAACATAGGGCTTCTCAATTAAAAATAACTCTTTATCCAGGTCTGTTCCTCCAAGATCTTTAAGAATATACAAACAATAATCAATCCAGGGCATACCATCAGAGCAGTACAGCAGTTTTTGCAATGTTTGTAGTCTTATTGCAGCAATTTTTGATTCAACATGTATAAGACCTTGACCTCCCTCTGTAATGGGAAGATAAAGCACCCCAGGAGGAAGCCAATGATGGCCATTCCAAAAGAAATCAACAAATGCCTTTTGAACCTTTAAAAGCAGTTCTTTAGGAGGATCTAACACTGTAACCTTATGCCAAAGTATTGAAGCTGCCAGATTATTAATTACCAAGCATCTCCCTCTATATGAAAGCTGTGGGAGAATCCACTTCCCCTTTTAATTTTTACCAATAACCCGGTTAACCACTCCTTCCCAGTTCTTCTCCATGTACTGGTCAGTTCCAATGTAAATGCCAAGAACCTTTAAACCATCCTGAGCCCATTTACACTGCTTTGGTAACTGAGGAGGTCCTGTACTATGCCAGTCTCCCATCAACAAAGAAGTACATTTTTCCCAATTTATCTGTGCAGATGTAGCTTTCTGAAAAATAGTCAGACATGAAATTATGTTTTCGACATCGTTTGAATTCCTAATTATCAGAGTTACATCGTCGGCATATGCAATAAGTTTTACTTGGGGAACTTTGGGGCAGCCAGGAACACCAATACCACATATTTTTTTTCCTCAGCAGACTTAAAAAAGGCTCAACAGAAATAACATAGAGTAAACCTGATTAGAGGACACCCCTGTCTTATTCCTCGTCACTGAAAAGGGTCTTGTTAATGTACCATTTACTCTTAACATGCTATAAATATCACTATACATGAGCCTAATGAAAGATACAAAATTATGACCAAATCCAAAAGCTTAAAGAGTCTTAAATAAATAAGAGTGGTCCACTCTATCAAAGGCTTTTTCTTGGTCCAACGAGAGAAGACCGATGTCCAGGTTATGCATTTTTGTCACTGTAATAATGTCTCGACCCAAAAAAAGGTTGTCAAATATTGTTCGGTTAGGGATACAGAGTAAGACTGATCGTTGTGAATAATAGTTTCTATACAGTTCTACAATCTATTAGTCAAGGCTTTTGAAAAGATTTTAAGATCAACGCACAGCAAGGAGACAGGACGCCAGTTCTTTAAACAACCAAGGTCTCCTTTTTTGGGGATCAAAGTTAAAACTGCTCTTCGACAGCTTAGAGGAAGTGTCTCTCTTTCAATACTTTCCACCAAGACATCATACAAGTCCTGACCAATGAAGTTCCAGAGATCCTTATAAAACTTGGCTAAAAGACCATCCAAACCAGGTGACTTTCTCAGGATTTAGCTCTTGGACAGCTCTCAAAAGTTTGGCCATTGTCAAAGGGTACTCAAGATCCATTTTGTCCTTCATTGATAATTGTGGTAAGTCACTCAGAAGTACATCAGCATCTTCTCTATTACATGGCTCTGAATGGTATAGATTTTCATAAAAAGAAATAGCAAAGGCATTAATTTCCATTTGTGTTGTTGTTATTCTTCCATCTGGAAGTTTCAGTTGATGAAGATGCTTATGCGCTCTAGACTTTTTTCAAGTCCGAAGAAAAAAGTTGGAGAATCTATATCATTTATATGGGTAAATTTTGCCCTGATGAAAAACTGCCAGCGGATTTTTTAATCTTTTTTAAAGATCTCGAACGCTTTGGCCGTGGCGAGGCAACGAATTTATGGCGAGAAAAGGGAAACAGGAAATGTGTTATAATGTCTGCATACATTGATTGATGTTTATGAAACTTAAGCGGTGTGTTCGTTACAGGAGTCTGATCAAATGGATGTGACTATTGTGAGTCAAAGTTATAGCACCACCAACTGGCACCACTAAACTGCGTAAAAGAAATGTATTCCTTTCGAAAGAGTCAGTAGAAATTAAGCCATGACTACTTTGTCCAAGGATTTCTTGTTCAATGGCTTTCATCTTCTCTAGTAAGGCACCTCTGCTATGTGTAGTAAACTGCTGACAAAAAACTTTTATCTGCACCATGCCCACATCCCACCATTGACTTAAAGATGGGAACTTTACTCTCTCCTCTCTCCAAGAATTCCAAAAAAGATGAAAAGAGTGGAATAAAGCAGTGATCCTGAAGTAACCTATTATCAAAGTGCCAAAGTGATTTAAAAGATTTAGTGGAGTCAATCGAAATAGCCATAGAAATATAATGATGGTCTGAGAGAAAAGTAGGCGAAATGGAATTTCTAAAAAACATTCCTTCTATTACATACTTCAGTATAAAAATGATCAAGCCTAGCTCCAGACATATTATTTGAATATTATTCACTTTCATCCATGTATATTGTCTAAGCCCAGGAAATGTGTCCCTCCACAAATCAACAAAATTATAATGATCAACAATCCTTTTAAGAATCTTAACTGAAGGAGGATGTGGTTCATTATGATTCTGATCCAATTTCTGATTTAAAGTGCAATTAAAATCACCCCCCAGTACAATAATATTATCCTGAGGACAATGCGATAACGCATCTGATAATTTCTCGAAGTAATACGCTCTCGGCCATCATTTGGAGCATATACATTAAACAGAGAAAAAAATCATGTCACCTAAAGTAACATCTACTCGTAAAAGTCTACCTGTATGTCAGTGATGTGTCTGATCTTTCTGCACCTTCAACGTCGCTCACTGTTGCCATAAGAAAGACAACAACGAGTGAAAGGGGGGAATTATGTAATGACTGAGACAAATCAGACACAATTATTTGTTAGTTCACCAATAGTTTTAAGCTCACTCTGGGATCTGACTGTCCCCATCCCCCGAGAAGTTCTCAGTTACAAGTTTATTGCACCGAGGAATGTGCTTGCCACATTGAGAGCAAAGAAGAGACACAGGAAATCTGAATCTTCCCTGCATTTTCCACACAGAACAAAGACGTTACTGCATTAATTCTATAAATGAACATGCATATTCCCAGGAAATGGTATCTATTATTACTGTGTTGTATTGCAGTCATTGTATTTACATGTTTTATGATTTTTAAGTTTTATGACATTTAAGGTAACTTCAAGTCATGCCATGTTTAGTGTCTATACGTTCGTAGCGGGAAGATTTAAATTCTTGTGTATGCGGTATGTCCATACCTGTGCAACACATCAGTATTACAAGAATCTTTAATAGTTTTTATTCAAGAACTCAGCTTGTTAATCTTTCTGGATTGTAAAAGCCCTGACAGGAGGGGTGTTGTTACTCGGAATTACAACATCTTCATTGGTCCGGTCAACAACTGAGAGGTGTGACTTTGACCAGAGGTTAAAAGCCAGCGAAAAATGCCACTCCTCTCTCTTTCCTTGCCTCGTGGACAACTGAACAGAACCCTCTTGGCCGAAGGCCGCTTCAGGCCAAGGCCTGTTAGGCCTAGGTCTGCTGGCCTCGACCTATAAACCAGCCATGTGCTCAACATCCAACATAGAAAAGACTGGCAACAACTTCAGACGAAATCCTCAAGATCTCTCCTCAACCTCCCGATCCGTCGCTCCTCAGCCTAAAGGCATCTTGCAAGTATCGTACATTTTAACACTAAACAGCGATTTAGTATTGATTTGTAAGATTTACCTTTGCTATTGCTAAAAGAAACTGATGATTCCTTTCCAGATTGTCTTTGACTTTTTCCTATAGCTCTAGTAACAGTACCTCTTCCGGTTCAACCCTATCATTACTCATTCTTACCTAAAGTATGTATGTGTGTGACCTTTGTATGTTATGTGTTTGTTAGTTTAGTTATGTGTTGTGACTTAGTTAATAAAGATTGTGCACAATACATGTTCGGTTCTGACTCCGTCTGCTAATAAACTGCCTCTTAAGTGATTTAGATTCCGACTAGGTCCTCTGAGTAGTACGGTACAATAAGAATGTTATTTTTCCATAACATGGAAATTAACATTTCTTAGAATTAATAAACAATCAACACTGAGCGTTCACTGAACGAACAGGTTAATTGATTGTAATATTAATCTTAATGTAGCTACATCCAGTTAATCTGATTAACGGATTTACATATTCATAATCAATCATAATTAAGAATCATAATGAGTAATGAATAATTATTAATATTTCCTCTTTGAGTTAATTCGCTACACGTAGAACTTAGAGCATGAAAGTTGTTTGGCCCGATGACGTCTATATGTGTACTGAGTTTCATACTAATACGTGCAACTGTGTTTAATATATGGACCAAGTTTTCGGACTTTTTTCAAGGAGGCGCTCCCGAGCCCCCCTGCCACGCCCGGGTACCAGCTTCTTCCCGGCCCTGATGGCCGCAGATTCTAATGTGTGTGCCAATTTTCAAGAGTTTTTAAGCATGTTAAGGCCCCCAAAAATAAAAAGAATAATAAATATAGCTGCGAGCAGCGATGGTGGGCCCAAGCCCAGTGGCACCGTCACCCTGGTGGCTTCAGGGCAACTGTGCAAAGCGGGCAATAGGCATGTAAACGGTTAAACATCAAAGGACTATGTCAAATTCAATCCTACATTTACTGCACTACAAGGTGGCGCTATAGAGCCCCTCCTCCCTGCCCCTTTCTAAGGCTTTGCCCACGTCTACTGGATAGCAATTCTGATGTGTGTCAAGTTTCATACAATTTGAAGCATGCTAAGAGTCTCAAAAGCATCCAAAATGATTATTAAAGTGTGATGCGTTGCCAAGGCAACAGTGTTTGAGATATCACGATTCTTTTCAAGGTCTATATCTGCCATGTTTTAACATTATTCTGATGAAGTTTGAAGCAAATCGGATAAAAATATGAGGGTGATCTCAAAGCATGCTGAAAGTGACACTCTTTCTACTGCCAGTTGGTGGCGCTATAACTTTGAATCACAATAGTCACATCCATGTGATCAGCCTTGTACAATGAATACACAGCCGAAGATTCTTCAAAATCAATTAATGTATGCAGAAGTTATAACACTTTCTTTCCCTTTTCTTGCTATAAATTTCGTTGCCTAGCCACGGCCAAACCGTTTGAGATATCCAAATTGTATTGTAAACTGTATAAACCCTGTTATAGTAGTAATATACAATTCATAGCCTGTTTTTTTCAAAAAATTAACATTCAAACCAAAATAGCTGACTTCCTGTTGGTTGGCGCTAATGAATGTAAATTAGAAAAATTGTCCGGCTTGATGAGAACAATATGTGTACCGAGTTTGGTGACTGTAGGAAAAACTAACCCCCCAATTTTGTCAAAAGGTGGCGCTACTGAGCCCCTCCACCACGCCCATTTCTATGGCTTTGTCCATGTCTACTGGTTGACAATACTGATGTGTGTATCGAGTTTCATGCAATTTGAAGGATGTTAAGAGCCTCAAAAACACTCAAGAATATTATTAAAGTTTGATGTGTTGCCATGGCAACAATATTTAAAATATCAAGAATCCTGTCACAGGTCTACATATGCTCTGTATTGACATTACACTGATGAAGTTTGAAGCAAATCAGGTAAACATAACAGAGTGAACTCAATGCATTTTGAAAGTGACACACTTCTTGCTGCCAGTTGGTGGCGCTATAACTTTGACTCACAATAGTCACATCCATGTGATCAGACTCCTATAACGAACACACCGCTGAAGTTTCATAAACATCAATCAATGTATGCAGAAGTTATAACACACTTCCTGTTTCCCTTTTCTCGCCATAAATTCGTTGCCTCGCCACAGCCAAACCGTTCGAGATATCAAAAATCAGCTGGCAATTTTTCATCATCAATGTCTTGACTTCATGCTGACCGAGTTTGGTGGTGATCGGATTAATTGCCTAGGAGGAGTATATCAAATTCCAGAGCATGCGTTTTTCAAACAACCCATAATAGCTGACTTCCTTTTGAGGTGACGTATAACTTTGAGTACGAAAGTTGTTCGGCCCGATGAGGTCTATATGTGTACCGAGTTTTAGACTTATATGTGCAAGCGTGTTTGATATATGGACCAAGTTTTCGGGCCCAATTCAAGGGGGCGCTGTCGAGCCCCCCTGCCACACCCGGGTACCAGCTTCTGTCCGGCTGTAATGGCCGCGGGTCCTGACCCGTGTGCAAAATTTCAAGAGTTTTTGAGCATGTTAAGGGCCCCAAAAACCCCAAAAACTTAGAGAAAAAAATAAAAAATATAGCTGCGAGCAGCGATGGCGGGCCAAAGCCCGGTGGTACCGCCACCCCGGTGGCTTCAGGGCAACTGTGCACAGCGGGCAATAGGCATTTAGAACGGTTAAACATCAAAGGACTATGTCAAATTCACTCCACATTTACTGCACTACAAGGTGCCGCTATAGAGCCCCTCCTCCCTGCCCATTTTCAAAGGATTACATGTGTAGGGCATTGCTCGACAGAACTTACCAATGACTTTATCAATGAACAACATGATTGAACAAAGCTTCATTTGGTCCAAAAGATCCATTTCCTGACAGGAAACGCCTAGCCTTAACAGAAGTGATGACGTGACTTCTTTTAAGAAAGGACTCTGTCTAAAGGACTTCTTAGCTCATCAGCAATAAACTAATCAGAACCCATCACGTGGATTTGATCACATTAAATCTATTGATTCTCTCACAAAACCCTCTTGTATTATCGGACGGAACAGGAAAATACCCATCAACGGATTTAAAGACGAATCTGTCCTATCAATACCTCCCTTGTGTTGACCGTCCATCGTGACCCGGTCACTTGTGACTCCGGTCACTGTTCAATGACTTTATGCTTACAGACTCAATCTTGAATTTCAAATGGACCATCATTAAGAGATCATTTTAAACTATATACAGAATAATACATGCCATGATGTAATTACTAACATGTCTATTCAATGTATTCAATATGTGGGTTTCTTCAAATGCATTATTGTAATCATTGTTTTCATTAGGTCAGTCTAGTAATATGTAAGAAGTGTGTCATGTTTGAGTTCTAAATGCAGAATTTATAATTCTCTGTAATTCTGTGTGAATTAAACATTGAAATTCAGTATCAGGAAAATATTAAGAAACTTTATATTGTTGTTAATAAAACAGGAGAATGTTCTGCAGATATCACGCGATGTGATCAATAGACAATAGACGAGGCGTGTCTAATCTCCGTAGCAACGTCTCATTGGAGGATCGCTCCCTTAAAACTATGCTGTCCGAACAAGCTAATGTCAGAAGCTGGAAGTCAGAAAAAGCCAGAAGTCGGTCAGAAATCGCTCGAAATCGGTCAGAAGCCGGACTGAAGCACAGTCGTTGAAGCCCGTTAGCCGAAGCACCGCTACTTTGACCACGGCGGAAAAGTCGCATGGGTCATTGATAACTGATTGACCGGGGCTGATTTTCCATCGAACACCCGACTTCAACCACGAGCTGCGCCGCTGATCATTCGACAGCCGTCACATCCAGACTCCAAAACACTTCGTGAAATATCTGACCAAAGTCTCCCAAGAAGAGAGCCGCTCAAGCCAGACGCTCAGCCAGCAGCATCCTTCAAAGCTTCCGCGCAACCCACAGGGCTTTCCCGAGAAGACGTCACCTGAAAGACAGCCAATGCAGAACGGGATTCCGCTGTACACGAGTCACGGAACAACCCGATTACCTAAGTTGTCACAGCAAACGCAGGTACAAGCAAACTTCTCTCTCTCTTGCTGGAAACTGGTGAAACGCCTTTAAACCTAAAGAATCAAGCCAAAGCTCTGCTTTTGTGATTTTCCTCAGGTTATGAGTTAAGTTAGCACTGAACTTGGGACTTTTCATAACTCATCAACGCGAATGTGTGTGCATGTATGTATGTGTGTGTGTGTGTGTGTTTAGCCTTAGTTTCCTGTAATCATTAGAAGTAGTCAATAAATCTTGTTTTGATTTTCACATATACGAGTTTCTTGTGCTGTGTGTCAAATTACTGCCTTAAACGTAAAAGATCAAGTTACCTCTTGCTTATAATATAATAATTACAATAATAACAATAATCATAATAAAATATTCTTACTGTTGGCCGCAGAATAATATTTTATCCAGAATTGGTAAAATACTCTAACCTCAATTTTCGCTGGACGAATAATTGATGAAGTGTTAAATATTAATTCTGAGTCATTTACAGTGAATCATTTACAGTTGATTCAATTCTTATTCCCTGTAACAATTAAATTGAGCTAATAAATAGGCTAAGTCCTTACACATGTGCCAACTTTTAACATTATTCTGATGAATCTTGAAGCAAATCAGGTAAAATAAGAGGGTGATCTCAATGTATGCTGAAAGTGACACATTTTCTGCTTCCAGTTGGTGGCGCTATGACTTTGAATCACAATAGTCACATCCATGTGATCAGCCTTGTACAACGAAGACTAAGCCGAAGTTTCTTCAAAATCAATTAATGTATGCAGAAGTTATAACACTTTGTTTCCCTTTTCTTGCCATAAATTCGTTGCCTCACCACGGCCAAACCGTTTGAGATATCCAAAATCCGTTTGCAATTAAACAACTTCAATGTGTTAGCAACAAGTTAAAAAAAGCTTGGTGTAAATTGGATAAACCCTGTAGGAGTAGTAGTATAAAATTCATAGCCTGTTTTTTCAAAAAATTAACATTCAAACCAAAATAGCTGACTTCCTGTTGGTCAGAGCTAATGAATGTAATTAGAAAATTGTCCGGCTTGATGAGAACAATATGTGTACCGAGTTTGGTGACTGTAGGAAAAACTAACCCCCCCCACTTTTGTCAAAAGGTGGCGCTACTGAGCCCCTCCACCACGCCCATTTCTATGGCTTTGTCCATGTCTACTGGTTGACAATATTGATGTGTGTGTCGAGTTTCATGCATTTTGAAGCATGTTAAGAGCCTCAAAAACACTCAAGAATATTATTACAGTTTGACCCGTTGCCATGGCAACAATATTTCAAATATCAAAAATCCTGTCATAGGTCTACATCTGCTGTGTATTGACATTACACTGATGAAGTTTGAAGCAAATCAGGTAAAAATAAGAGGGTGATCTCAAAGCATTTCAAAAAGTGATACACTTCCTGCTGCCAGTTGGTGGCGCTATAACATTGACTCACAATATTCACATCCATGTGATCAGACTACTACAACCAACACACTTGTGAAGTTTCATAAAGATCAATATATGTATGCAGACGTTATAACACATTTCCTGTTTCCTTTTTCTCGCCATAAATTCGTTGCCTCGCCACGGCCAAACCGTTCGAGATATCAAAAATCCCCTGGCAATTTTTAATCATCAGTGTCTTGACTTCATGCTGACCGAGATTGGTGGCGATCGGATTAATCGCCTAGGAGGAGTATATCAAATTCCAGAGCATGCGTTTTTCAAACAACCCTTAATAGCTGACTTCCTGTTGGGGTGGCGTTTAACTTAGTTGTTCGGCCCGATGAGGTCTATATGTGTACCGAGTTTCATACTAATACGTGCAAGCGTGTTTAATATATGGACCAAATTTTCAGACTTTTTTCAAGGGGGCGCTGTCGAGCCCCCCTGCCACGCCCGGGTACCAGCCTCTGCGGCGTCCTAATGGCCGCAGATTCCAATGTGTGTGCCAATTTTCAGGAGTTTTTGAGCATGTTAAGGCTCCCAAAAAGCCCCGGAAGACGAAAAAAAAAAAAATAAATAAAATAAAATAATCCTTAGGGGATCAAGAGGGCCCTGCGCGAATTTTCGCTTGGGCCCTAATAATAATCCTAAAGAAAACAATAGGGCCTTCAGCCCCTTGGGCTTTGGCCCTAATAATAATAAATATAGCTGCGAGCAGCGATGACGGGCCAAAGCCGGTGGCACCACCACCACGGTGGCTTCAGGTCAACTGTGCACGACGGGCAATGGCCATTTAAAACGGTTAAACATAAAAGGACTATGTCAATTTCACACCACATTTACTGCAGCGGCTGATGCTGCTATGATGACAAATCACATGCATGAGATCGTTTAAAGGTTTTGTGAAATCACAGGCAAATCGGTGCCTGTTCACGCGAGTGACAATCACGCAGTGAGAGAATTGGCAACGAGTCGCTGACGCCTGTGAGATATTTGGCACGTTAAATATCTGGACCTGTCGGCGATTCCAAATCCTGCTGTGTGAAAAGTGTTCTGACTGAAAACTACATCGGCAATGACTGACAGCCAATGAGAGAGCAAGATACAGAGCAGCGGGGAGTTATAGACCACAATATCAGCAAGCATAGCTTTGTACACAAACATTACAATTCTATCAAACAGAAACAAAGCACAAACATTTTCTTGATCATCTGCAACAGCAGCACATTGAAAAGTTATGTATTTACCTCCAACTCTCGATGCAGAACACACAATCCACAGTCTCCCCAACCCTTTCCTCCTCCATATTCTTCTTTTCTTTTTCTTGTTTTCGCTGCAAATCAGCGCACAGGCAATTCGTATTGCAAGCTTCTTGCGGGCTACCATTTTTAATAATAAACCCAGTCTCACGTGAGAACTCTTGCACGCATGATATCACGTTGTTTTCTTGTCACATCTCCCGTGTGTTTGGTTGTGAAACATAGTTTGCGTGCCAGACAGAGTTGTCTGCAATTCTTCCTATTGTAAAGTCATGCAGTGTGAAACCTTCTGTCTCCGATCCATCGTGCAGTTTGAACACAGCAGCGACTGAATGCTGGCCAAGATAGTCATGCAGTGTGAAAAGAACAATGACCCGACTACTTTGAAAATTATGCAGTCTGAAAAAAATAATCCAGCCTTAATGTGAATGTCTGTGGTTGCTGATGTTGTATAATCCTCACTCTTCTCTTCATGTGTTTTTTGACCTCCCTAGCTGTTGTTTGTGCACCAATCTTATGCACCAAAAGCATGCTTTAAATTAATTTTAATATGTGTGGTATAAGATAAAAAATAAAATGAAAAAAATTAATAAATAGAGCCAAATCTCAGAACCTGCCAAGACAATTTTAATGTCAGTCTCAGGTAATAATAAGGTAAATGTCTAGATTTTTCTGCTCACTTATGCAAGTTTTATTTTAAACAGAAACTTTTATAATCATGTGAAATTTTACTGAAACAGGGGGTTTTAATAAATTTAAATCATGTCAATAAATAATGAATTAAAAATTTGGTAACACTTTATAATAACTGCACACTGTGAAGCATTAGTTAAGTATTAGTAAATAGTCAATTCATCATTTATAAAGCATTGATAGACATTAGTAAGCAGTTTATAAATACAGCTATAAATGCTTTGTTCTTGATTTATAAGCATATCTTTAATGTGTTTAATAATTGTATTTTCATACTTTATTAATGATTAATTTTTCATTTCTAAAATTAAGTATTACATTATTTACAAACCAGTCCTCACACTTCTCTTCATGTGTTTTTTGACCTCCCTGAGCTGTTATTTGTGCACCAATCTTATGCACCAAAAGAATGTTTCATTTAATTTCAATATATGTGGTATACAATGAAAAAAAAAAAAAATAAAAAAATAAATAAATGTAACCAAATCACAGAACCTGCAAAGACAATTTTAATGTCAGTCTCAGGAAATAGTAAGCTACATGTCTAGATTTTCCTGCTCACTTATGCAAGTTTATTTTAAACAGCCACTTTTATAATCATGTGAAATTTTATTTTAATAAATTTGAATTATATCAATAAATAATGAATTAAAAAATAATTTTAGAAAATTATTTAGAAAACTATTCCTGTACCAATAGGGATATAGTGTTATAGTTCAATTTCAAATGAGTGTGAAGTTATCATTTGCAGCGTGTTCTTATGTTTTAATTAACCTAATTATAAAACTAATAATGTAATACTATGTTGTCAGTGGCCTACAAATGCACTGGCTTGATTAGCTGCTTCAGGTGTGTTTGAGTCTGAGAATAAAATAAGTCTGCAAAACTCTCTCTCTCTCATTCAAACACACACACACTGGTGTGAGGTGTCAGGGGGAGAGGAGGGGGGAATGTGAGTTGCACATAGAGAGAGTGCCTATGCCTATGTGTGTGCGTGAAAAATCCACATTCAAACAAAACAATCTGACTTCCTGTTGGTCTGAGCTAATGACTGTAAAATAGAAAGTTATCAGTCTTGATGAGATCAATATGTATGCCGAGTTTGGTGACTGTAGATTAAACTAACCCCCGACTTTTGTCAAAAGGTGGCGCTATATAGGCCCTGCTCTCTGCCCGTTTCTAAGACTTTGCCCATGTCTACTGTATGACAATATTTATGTGTGTGTCGAGTTTCATCCAAATTGAAGCATGTTAAGAGCCTCAAAAAATCCCAAGAATATTATGAAAGTTTGACGTGTTGCCATGGCAACAATATTTAAGATATGACAAATGCAGTAATAGGTCTATATCTGCCATGTTTTGACATTATTGTGATGAAGTTTGAAGCAAAACGGGTGAAAATAAGAGGGTGATCTCAAAGCATTTTGAAAGTGACACACTTTCTGCTGCCAGTTGGTGGCGCTATAACTTTGATTCACAATAGTCACATCCATGTGATCAGACTCCTATAATGAACACACCGCTGAAGTTTCATAAACTTCAATTAATGTATGTAGACGTTATAACACATTTTGTGTTTCCCTTTTCTCGCCATAAATTCGTTGCTTCGCCACGGCCAAACCGTTCGAGATATCAAAAATCTGCTGGCAATTTTCATCATCAATGTCTTGACTTCATGCTGACCAAGTTTGGTGGTGATCGGAATAATCTCCTAGGAGGAGTATATCAAATTCCAGAGCATGCGTTTTTCAAACAACCCGTAATAACTGACTTCCTGTTGAGGTGGCGTTTAACTTAGAGTACGAAAGTTGTTTGGCCCGATGAGGTCTATATGTGTACCGAGTTTTATACTTGTATGTGCAAGCGTGTTTGATATATAGACCATGTTTTCGGAACCCATTCAAGGGGGCGCTGTCGAGCCCCCTGCCACGCCCGGGTACCAGCTTCTGCCCGGCCCTGTTGGCCGCGGATTCCAATGTGTGTGCAAATTTTCAAGAGTTTTCGAGCATGGTAAGGGCCCCAAAAATGCCCGAATAGTCGGAAAAAAATAATAATAAATATAGCTGCGAGCAGCGATGACGGGCCAAAGCCCGGTGGCACCGCCACCCCGGTGGCTTCAGGTCAACTGTGCACAGCGGGCAATGGGCATTTAAAATGGTTAAACATAAAAGTACTATGTCAATTTCACACCACATTTACTGCAGCAGCTTTTACTTCAAACTTCAGCCATGTTTTTAGTGTTTTTGGTCCAAACAGCATATTATTAACTTTTAACCATTTCAACTGCCAGAAGACTGCTATTACACTACAATTGTCCACTATAGATCAAGTTTTAGAATAACAAATATTTTCTTACATATATTTCCCTGTCAGCTTGCCTCCTTTAAGATGACAAATACATGATTTTGTTTTTTGTTTTTTTTTTACTCCTAATGCTACTACCTTATTAAATTTATACACATATTTCTTTCAAACCATATTAAGGCTGAGCACTATAAGTAAATGTTGTGTTATACCAAACTATTATTTTAACATTGATTATATCATAATATTTACAAATAAATAACTACACACAAAATATTGCATTGTATCCTAAACAATGCAGTTTTATTTTCCAAGTTTTAAAGTTCATTAAAACTCATACAATGAAAACATAGAATCAATCCACTTTAATCAGTGCCTAACACAGCTATTTTGTCATTCGAACTTAAAAAAAAACAACAAAGACTAACAGTTTTCTTATCTTTTTACTGATCTGAAGTATAGTACCTTCATTTTGAATTCATCCAGGTTCAATTACTAAACATACAATCGTAATTTAATTTAAATCAAACAATGAGTGCAAAATATCATCCTAATCTGCCATGTCTGTGTTTTTTCTCAGACAAACCCTAAAAAAATTCTACAGCAAATTACATACTGTTATTTGTGCAAACTCCACCGTGCTCTGAGAAATCTAATTTAGCCTTAATGCGAATGTCTGTGATTGCTGATGTTGTATCCACCTTATTCCAACGCCCCACGACGCTTTGCACGAATTATGGGAGTAATTTCCGTTAAACTGTAAACAGTCAGTGATAGACACTATGATCTTTTTAAACTGGGTACAATAAGATGACATTATTCTACTCCCCCTTCAACCAATGAACAATAAATGGACATTTAAAAGTGTGAAAGCATCAACAATGTAATTTCAACAAGCCATGTAAAGGTGTGATTTTTTCCACAGCAATAACGGATGGGTTGAACATATGCTATAGTGATATATATATATGCATTATGTAATACATTGCCTTAATAAAAAAAGGTCATGAACTTCAGCATTGTGTGATACTATTTCAAAGTGATTTCCATTTTAATAAATTGTATTTACCTGTGAAACAAACCTGGAAAGAGACGTGAGGCTTTGAGGAGATTCTTTGTGCATTCCAGTGAATTATTAATGGGATGTATTGTAAATTATAAAGAGAGAACAGACCACAAATGTACAGTATATGCTGTCCTTTTTCATACTATTACAGCAGTATGCAAAGAGACAAAATAAAATATTCTGGAGGATAGAAAGCAGCTGCTGAAAAGAGCTCTTGCCATAGATATTTTTGTTATAACATATTACAATACCAAGCGTTATGTCATTCTCATGATGTCTGAAAATAAAACATGAAAGAAATTGACAGCTGATTCAGTCAAGCTGACAGATAAGCTTTAATTGTAGGGCAACCATATGATTTGAAACGATAAGTTTCAGTTTTTTTTAATGGAAGTTCACCAAACCGGAAGTGGAACCCGTAATTTGAAACGCAGTAGGCTAGTCAGGAATAAGGCTAGTCAATAATCCTCACACTTTATGTTTTTGACCTCCCTGAGCTGTTGTTTGTGCCCCAATCTTATGCACCAAAAGCATGCTTTTGCAGTGTGTTTTTATATTTGAATTAACCCTAATTATCAAACTAATAATGTAATAATATGTTGTCAGTGGCCTACAAATGAACTGGCCTGATTAGCTGCTTCAGATGTGTTTGAGTAAGGGTTGGGAATAAACTCTTAAGCACAGCGAGTCTGCAATAAAAGGGTTAAATAACTGGCTGTAAAACTCTCTCTGTCTCTCACTTTCACTGCACACACACGCACACACACACACACACTCACTCACTCACACACACACACACACACACACCTATACTGGTACGGGTGGTTTATAAGGACTTTTTTTCCAAATAAGTTCCATTGTGGTTTATGGGGACCCACCTTTCCCATTGTCATAGAAATTAATAAGAAACATTAAACTGCTCCTTATGGCATGGGGTAAAACGCTGACTGCTCAGAATTTAATTCTAGTGAAACAGTTTGGAAATATGAAGACCTGACATTCTACAGCACTGTGAGGACAGGGCGGGAGTGGGCGTGTCCTGATTTAATTATGACTTATGAGGACTACCATGGTTTATCTGGACAGTCACCTACAGTACATCATTAAACATGAGGATCATATTTGTTTAACTTTACCCTTGTGTGTACCACATCACTTGAGTACGTTTCAATACCAGTATATAGAAAAACAAAATAAGAAAACAAAACAAAGCAAGAAATTATCAGCAATTGCTTAACCTGGCTTAATCTTATTAAATATTTCAAAAAATAACCCTGAGTTTGTAATGTGAGCTTTAACAGGTGTGATGTGAGGGAAGAGCAAAGAGAGAAGAGGGGAAGTGAAATATGAAAATAATTTAACCTATAAAAATTAAGAAATAAAAAAAACAAAGGATAGTTTACTAGTTAACCGTCACTGACTAGAGCAGTCACTTCCCAGTGAGAACACACATTTATGCATACATTTTTTTTCAAAAATGTAGATTAAATATGTTACTGAACAGTTTGAGATTATGGTTTTATTGTAAGTTACATAAGTAGTTTTCATAATTGAACCTTGAATGTCAATGTCTAAATTTATTCATTAGATTTTAAGTAGTTTTGTATAAAAATTGTTTTGAATAAAGCAGAATATAGGCATTTTATGGTGTTTCATGTTATTGTGAAAAGAGAGTTATAATTGTTAAAGAATTGATTAGTATCTACATGAAAATTGTTGACCATTTGGGTTTAACTGGACATTGTTTACATACACACACACAACCATAACTAACCCTTCATTACGAGGACAGTTTGGGTTTAACTGGACATCACACACACAAACACACACAACCATAACTAACCCTTCATTATGAGGACAATTTGGGTTTAACTGGACTTCACACACACAAACACACACAACCATAACTAACCCTTCATTATGAGGACAATCTGGGTTTAACTGGGCTTTACACACACAAACACACAAAACCATAACTAACCCTTCATTATGAGGACAATCTGGGTTTAACTGGGCTTCACACACACAAACACACACAACCATAACTAACCCTTCATTATGAGGACAATCTGGGTTTAACTGGGCTTCACACACACAAACACACACAACCATAACTAACCCTTCATTATGAGGACAATCTGGGTTTAACTGGGCTTCACACACACAAACACACAAAACCATAACTAACCCTTCATTATGAGGACAATCTGGGTTTAACTGGGCTTCACACACACAAACACACAAAACCTTAACTAACCCTTCATTATGAGGACAATCTGGGTTTAACTGGACTTCACACACACAAACACACACAACCATAACTAACCCTTCATTATGAGGACAATCTGGGTTTAACTGGGACTTCACACACACAAACACACAAAACCCTAACTAACCCTTCATTATGAGGACAATCTGGGTTTAACTGGACATTGTTTACATACACACACACACACAACCATAACTAACCCTTCATTATGAGGACAGTTTGGGTTTAACTGGACTTCACACACACAAACACACAAAACCCTAACTAACCCTTCATTATGAGGACAATCTGGGTTTAACTGGACATCACTCCATTTACTCCATACATAGCAGGAGTACTAGTATTAGTTAACCATACTAAATCAAATCAGCTCTTCTACACTGAAGAGTGAATTCACAAATTATTGTACATCTTTTTGCTGCCACTGAACCTGCAAAATTAATATGCATACCTAAGGAAATAGTGCTATAATGTGCTGTTGCTATGTCAGCCAACAAGCATACATGTGGTGCAATACACAGGTTAAATTAACCTGGTTGAAGAAAATTTAGTGATCAAAGATCAGCAAGTTTTACACTTCAGACAAGACTAGTTAAAGGTCAATAAGATGAAGCAATAAAACTCAAAAGAAACTGAAAAGGCAATTAATAAAAATTAACAAATGGTAAAAAAGGCTCAACAACTAAGATATAAAATAAGTATGTTTATGGGACCAAAGTGCAACAGGGTATGGGCCACAAAATTCACTCAGCAACACAGTACCAGTGGAAAAAACAAATTATACTGCCTTCCAATAAAAATGCAATTATTTGTACATTTCTATAAAAACAATGTTTTAACAAAAGTAAATAAAAGGATGTCTTCAGCACAAAATATAGACCTGAGTCAGACTCTTCTGCTTATAAATTCAGTGGCCCAACAACATTTTAGACAATTTTGCAGAACAAAAGTCACACACATTAATGTAAGGCCAAAATGATCTCTCTAGGAACTCTCTAAGAACTTTTTTTTTCCAACATCAAACCTCGGTTCCTCACGAAGCCCCTTATATTTTGGACTGTTCTTTCTCTCAGAACAGGGTCCTCTGCAGTCTTGCACTGCTCACACTCGGTTTTTGTTGAAAGGTGTCCCTTTGAAATATGGAATAATGTTTCATGACAGCATTCACTTCATTTGGGCTCCATGGCCTTTTCAGTGTTCCTCGATTTGGTCTCTGCAAAACAAATAAAAATATACATATATACATATACAGTATGTAAATACAGTCAAACCAAAAATTATTCAGACTCTAGATATTCGGTTGTTAAGTCTGACGTCACGCAGCAGCGCTTCCGGGTCCTAACGCTCTATTTCATACCATAAGAAAACAACAAATGGTACTAATATACACACACGATGTGGTGTAATACTAAAAAAATATATATAATCATAACCTTTATCTCCATACCAAAATTCTAGATGGCCAGACAATGATTCATCTTTTATAAATATTTAAAATATTAATGTCTGTGATGCTGTGAGCACGGAGACTGTTGTGTAGACTGTAAGTATTTAAAATGTTTAACTTTTTAAAATGATTGATGTTTAATATGAATAAATAGCGCTCAAAAACGGCCGCCGATGGCATTCTCAAGTGAAACGAGTCAAGGCTTGGACCCGGAAACGGCGTTCCTTACGTCACGACTTAACAAGCGGATAACTTTTGATATATTTTTACTAGTGGGTGCAGGACACTATAGTTCATTTATGTAAATGAGGATAGCTAAAGTAAACTGTGACATATTATACCAAAATATTCTTCATACAGTGGACTACCAGTAAAATTGATAAAAATTTGGAACCAAAAATTATTCAGACACTATGACCTGACCATGTTTTGCTTAAGTGTTATTAGGGCTTGACGATTATGGCCTAAAATCAAAACCTTGATTAATTGAACGATTATTTTGTTTCTGGGTTTTTTTTCCCCTCATAGTTCACTGACAAGGTTTGTACTGTAAATATGATTGACTATTAAAGGTGGGATATTTTTTCCTATTGAAAGAGCGATCTGACATCGTAGCTCACTATCAGCAGTTATTTTATCTATGGTTCGTAATATTTCTTACAGATTTCTGCTCGTTGTAAATCATATAAAGATAAATTAGCACAGTGCCAGTATACGTGTGATTAATTGTACTGTCTCTATTAATTGTGAAGTTGTAGGTTGTAAATAGTTCCTTCAAAAGTAGAAAAATATATGCTATAATAAGTTTTGAATTTCTAAGCTACTTTTGTGATAAATCACAGGACAGCGCTGACAACTAGTTTCTGCGTTCCTCTCTGTGCGCGATCTTCACAGCTCGGTTTGTATGAATGTTCTGTCAATCATATTTGCAAACTTAAATACTACGATCTTCACAGCTACGGTTTGTATGAATGTTCGTGCCACAATGCAGCTGCAGCTCACCACTCGCGCGCCATCACTACACTGCGTTCCAAATTATTATGCAAGTGACATATCAGTAAGATTTCAGTACAATAAACATTCAGATTTTAGTTTTTCCTAAGAAAATGTTTGTTTGTTTATTTATCCATGTCTTTTTAGATAACTGGTATCAATCTCAGACAAAATAATTTGCCAGATCTATGGAAACCCTACTTAGAGGTTGTTCCACATTATTAAGCAAGTCACAGTTCTCATGCAATATGGGGAGGAAGAAAGATCTTTCTGAAGATGAAAAGCATGAAATGGTGCAATGTTGTGCAAAAGGCATGAAAACAACTAATATTGTGTGAAACTGAATGGAGATTATCAAATTATCATAAGATTTGTGAGTGATTTAGAGCACAGCAGAACTCGGTCAGATAAAGGCTTATTAAGGAAAGTTCCTGTCAAAAAAATGTATTGTATTAAAAGGGCAGCTATAAAAAAAAGCAGCAAACAGGCATTTGAAGCTTTTGGTGTCTCTGGAGTCTCAAGAGTCTCAAGAAGCTCTCCATACAGGCTGGCAGTTGTGCGTAAAGATGCATTTCAGCCACTCCAAACCAAATCTCACAAAGACAAACATTTACAGTGGGTTTAGAAATACATGAAGACTAATTTTTAAATAGTTTTATTCACTGACTAATGCTTTACTACAGTGGATGGTCTAAATGGATGGATTTCTGGATGGTTGGTGAATGGCCACCACGTTCCAACAAGACTGCGACGTCAAGCAGGGAGCTGGCGGGTGATGATTTGGGCTGGAATATTGGGAAGTGAGATGGAAGGTCCCTTTAGGGTCTCTGAGGGTATTAAAATGACTTTTGCAAGATATGTGGAGTTCATAACTGGCCATTTTCAGCTATGGTATAAAAAGGAGGATAGTGCCTTCTGAAATACAATGTATTATACACTATCCCATGCTGCAAAAAAAACACCACAGCAATAAAACTGTTTAAAAATGTATTTCTAAACCCACTGTAAATGTTTCTCTTTGTGAGGTTTGGTTTGGAGTGGCTGAAATGCATCTTTATGCACAACTGCCAGCCTGTATGGAGAGCTTCTTGAGACTCCAGAGACACCAGAAGCTTCAAATACCTGTTTGCTGCTCAACACTGGCTTTTTTATAGCTGCCCTTTTAATACAATTAATTTTTTTGACAGGAACTTTCCTTAATAAACCTTTATCAACCTTTATCTGACCGAGTTCTGCTGTGCTCTAAATCACTCACAAATCTTATGATAATTCGATAATCTCCATTCAGTTTCACACAATATTAGTTGTTTTCATGCCTTTTGCACAACATTGGACCATTTCATGCTTTTCATCTTCAGAAAGATCTTTCTTCCTCCCATATTGCATGAGAACTGTGATTTGCTTAATAATGTGGAACAACCTCTAAGTAGGGTTTTCATAGACCTGGCAAATTATTTTGTCTGACATTGATACCAGTTATCTAAAAAGACATGGATAAATAAACAAACAAACATTTTCTTAGAAAAACTAAAATCTGAATGTTTATTCTGCTGAAATCTAACTGATATGTCACTTGCATAATAATTTGGAACGCGGTGTATGTGTTGAACCGGTGTTCACCTCCGTGTTTTGCTTTTATGCCACTGACTGGACGGGGCAGAGTCACATGGCTACACACGCGGTAGTGTGTTTTTAAGGGGGAAGTATTAACAGGATTAAAAAAAACGAAATAACCGACATGGGAAAATTACGTCGGTTAGAGGTTCTGAATTTCGGTTTTGATTACTTTTCGATTAATCATCCAGCCCTACATGACAGCATTAATTAAAGTTTCTTATGGGTCAAGATCAAGTTTTCTGTTTCAAGCCACTCCCATAATATGTCACCAATCAAAATAATGCACGGCTCAGATTAACTGTACAGCATGTGTGTAAGACTCCAATAAAATTATAAAGTAATTATTATCACAAATAAATCTCAATGAGAAAAACTGGTTGTGTCAATAGTATTATAGACTACACAATATTATTATATTATTTTCAAATAAGTTATTAATTTAGTTCCTGGTTCAGTTCAGAACTCTTTAAATAAAATAGCATTGGATGGAACAGATTTTAAGTATCTGTGCCGCTTAAAAAGATGCAATCTAATCCTGTTTACAAGACATAAGCCTGCTCCCGAGCAGGATAAGTGTCGAAGAACCGAAGAATCCAAGATCGTGCCAAATCGTCATCGATCAAATCCAGCTAACTGAGTTAGCACCATACAAAGAACAGACCCCTGACCGTTCTTTAAAGTATAGGCAAACAAACAAATAAATAAAAAATATATAGTTATTTACCAGTATCCTTTTTTAATCAAGCTGTTTTTGGAACGATAATAGGGGAGGACTGTCCTTACATTTCAGGACAGAGTCATGCCCATCCCCCAATACACAAGTGTGCCAGTGTCAAAGAGAAGTGACACTGTCTTTACAGGTCATCTGAAATCAGAGCAATTGTATGCCGTTTTGTATGCTGTTAGAAAGTGTGCATATTGTGTCTTAACCTTATCCACACTAAAATAAAGCTGACACATACCCAAAGCAACATATCTTTTCATCAAACCCTAACCCTAACACGACGGTCCCCATAGAGGAGGACTGTCCTTACATTTCAGGTCAGAGTCATGCCCATCCCCCAATACACAAGTGATGAAAATGAGTAAACAGAGAAAATCACATTTTACTCAAAGTTGAGACGTCACAACAACGTCTTTAAGACAACGGTCCACATAAAACAGCCTAGTATGATGCTCAACTGTCCTCCACTTAACACTGTCAGTGTCAAAGAGAAGTAAACAATTAAGGAACATACGATCACTTACTTTCTCACTCACTGATGAGGAAGGATTCACACGGCATTCAGTCACAGTCACTGATGTCTCGTCACACAATTCCTGTAATTGTGAGAAAGACAGGTACAAAACTGAGGCAAGGATGTTTGCCAGATTGGCACTACAACCAATACTAGTATAAACCAAAGTCTAAGTATCTACTGTCACTTTAATGGCTGTCGTGCACAAAGCAGACGTAAAACATGTATACATGAGGATCTTGTCTATACAGTAATACAATTTACATTATAAAGGTCAATGTCTGACACATACCCAAAGCAACATATCTTTTCATCAAACCCTAACCCTAACACGACGGTCCCCATAGGGGAGGACTGTCCTTACATTTCAGGTCAGAGTCATGCCCATCCCCCAATACACAAGTGATGAAAATGAATGAACAGAGAAAGGCACATTTTACTCAAAGTTGAGACGTCACAACAACGTCTTTAAGACAACGGTCCACATAAAACAGCCTAGTATGATGCCCAACTGTCCTACACTTAACACTGTCAGTGTCAAAGAGAAGTAAACAATTAAGGAACATACGATCACTTACTTTCTCACTCACTGATGAGGAAGGATTCACACGGCATTCAGTCACAGTCACTGATGTCTCGTCACCCAATTCCTGTAACTGTGAGAAAGA